>NC_045429.1:325275982-325485908 GCF_902635505.1 Sarcophilus harrisii
ACTCAAGAAAGGGCCGTTTGGAAGAAAATCAGCTCATTATGAAGACCAACAGGGGATGGAGAACTTTATACGGGGGGTTTAAAACTTGTTTAAATTTGTCTCAGGCCAATGAAAATGCATGTGGATATCGAGTTCTGGAAAACTTTTAATATCTATCTGAGGTGCCACTCTAAACGCATCAGGCCTAGAAGTCTGATACAATTTTAGGATTGATCTCCTTGCCTCAAGTCAGGAAGCCCTGAGGTCTACGCAGTAATCCAAGCAATCTTGCCAAATCATGATACATGGACAAAATCCCTCTGTGTATTAAGGGAAAAACTCCAATCATCTTGGAAAGCAAAATGGCAAAAGAATCGGTCAAAGGCCAAGAAGCACTCTAAAACAGGCCATGTGGAAACCAGGTTGGGGTTTGGACAATCAGAGTCTGGGTAAATTGAAAAGAGAGGGTCCAAATGATAGCACGTGACAGGAAAAGCGGGTAATTGCTTGTGGCGAATTCATTTGATTCCTTACAAAAGGTGAACGTAACGCCCTGATAATTTCCGGAAAAAGATTGAAAGTCAATCATTTCACCCTCGAAATAATTATGAGGATTGTCCTTTCATACATTTATTTTCATGTAGTTGAAGATGTATACAATGGTCAGCAATGCATATGAGTGAGAGAAAAGGAATGAGAGACTTCAAGGGAGGGAGGCAAATAGAGAAAAAAGTCTGAAAGAAGAAAAAGAAAGCACCTTACGATCATTGCTTCTCCTCCTACACATTACCCAAAGAAGGCTGACATTTCTGCATATGTGCCAATGAAAAACCCATAATATCAGCCGGGAGTTTACACCCTTCTGGCCAGTGATTTAGCAAAGTAAAAAAGAAAAAAAGGGTAAGACCAGGGCTCATCCTTCGGAAGGAAAATCAAATGGAGAACAGCTACCCTTTGTAAATCAGAAAAAAATGTTTTCAATATCCTTTTTGACTAAATGCTGGTGTCCAATGCATTTATCTTTCTCCTCAGTGATTCCCTGCTCAAGTAAATATTTAATTTGGACCCTCCCTCGAGGTTGCAATTCATTGGATATTCCTCCCTTTGCGTTTCTCCACCCTTCTTTGGGGGCTCAGACCTCCCCTCTCTCCCAGAGCAAAGTGGCTTATACATCAAATTAACAAAATACTCCCCAAATGAATATTATGAAAGAAAACTAGCTCATGACTAAGTTTAGCATGAAAAGAGACAAAGATAGAGAAGAAGTTCAAGACAATTCTCCCCTTTGTAGCCTGCCAAGAGGAAGAATATTGGTGGAATGGGTAACTACCTGGAAACACTGAAATTCAGCTCAAATATCAATATCATGGACATAGAGACGGAGGGTCCGTGCCCGAATCTTCTCCCGAAGGTGTATTTGTCACGGCTGGAACCCTAACTTTTGCGTTGCCCTTTGCTCCAGTTCTAAGCTCTCCTGACTACCAGGGTGGTACCTTCCTCAGACACAGGTTAATCATATCTAGAAACTCAATCCTCATCCTTTGATGGATGGAATGGGTATATCCATGTCCATGTAGAGTAGAAATATAGAAGGAATCACACTATATAGTGAGGAAGATTAATGAAATTATGCCCTGGGAAAATCCCGATGGGGCAGTGCCACCTAGAATAAAGTTGCCAAACATAGGAGAATGGCCAAATGATTGGATCCAAGGAAAGGAGGACCCTCATTATGTAAACGCAGCATTTGGAACATTTCAAAGAAAGGCAGGAAGTTTCACTGTCATTATCTTTGCATCAATGTCGGAAATGCATCTGAATGATCTCAACCCTCCTCATCCCTATCCTGATTAGGGTCTCTTTTTGTACATTCATTCTCATTACAAAGAAATTTTCCCCAGGAGGAAATTTGCACCAACATGAAGAGGAGGGGGAAGGCGGAGGAGAGAACAAGAAAGGAGAGAAGGAGAACGGGGCGAGAGAAAGAGCGAGGAAGGACAAGACAAAGAGACAGACAGACGAGACGAGAAACTGAGAGCAGGGCAGGGGAAACCCGGGTGAGAGAAGAGGCTGGAGAGACAATGACAGAGAACAGCAGTGAAAGAGACACAGAGCCTGAGTGAGATAGAAAAACAGCAAGGCTGGAGGAAAGCCTGAAGGAAAAAACAAAGGCAACAAGGAAGAAGGAAAGACAGACTCAGAGAGAGTGTGTGCAAATTCTCTTGCTCTCTCCCTGCTATCTCATCCCATCTCTAACAGTCTGTTCTTTCTCATTCTCTGTGTATCCTTGTGTCTCTTTGTCTTCCTCTCTGTCTATCTCTCTGCTTATCCCTGTCTGTCTGTCTTCTTTTAGTCTCTCTGTCTCTCTCGGCCTCATGCTCAAATGCAAAAGGAAAGCAATATACCTAAACGGTAAATAAGAGAAGCCTTGAAAGAAACAAAAACTTTGGAGATTATAATTCAATAGCATTTCTAGTAAAGACAATCGGGTTGATGTTCCAATCACATGCTCTGGGTTCCTCAAAGATACCGAACGGCTAGAGTAAGGATGTGCCCTTGAAACATGTCCTAGAGAGTCGAGATTTACGTAAAAGTTTACTCACCTCTGGGTTTCTCAATTGCCGATTCCTTGGGGCTCAGAGGCTCTTTATCTGCAATGCAATATGGATGATACATAAAATGCAACCAGACTCACGAAATGAATGTTTTCAAAGAACATCAGCTCATTATGAATACCAACATGAGAGGGAAGCACAGTATCCACTGGGTTGAAACCACTTTGTGGAGAATTTTTCTCATAAGGGCCAAGAGGAATAGGGTGCTTGCCCCGTGTTGATTGACTCTTGCACATACATTGAAATGTCTATCTGAGGTTCAACTGGAAATAAGTCAGGGCTGGACATCTGATAGGATTGGCCTCCTTGCCTCAAGTTTGTAACCACTGATGTCTACTTGGGAGCATACCAAGTCATCTTCCCCAATCCAGTCACATCAACAACATCCCTCCATGTTTTAAGGGAGATAACAAAGACATCTATGTCGATGGAGAGTAGAAATAGTGACAGAATCAGTTCAAGATAGCAAAGAAGACCGAACTTTAAAGGTGTGACATTTGGGCACTTTGTGAGCACAGTGCAACCGAGTGTATATGTGCTAAATGAAATCCTACCTATACATATATATATATATATATATATATGTGTGTGTGTGTGTGTGTGTGTGTGTGTGTGTGTGTGTATAGAAAGATATGTACATATATGCTCTAAATGATAGGCTAGAAGAAGGAGGATTAATTGGTCATTCCTTGAAAGCAGAGACTCATGAAGGTTCTGTGATGAAGAGCCTTAGGCAAAGCTGAACAACTGAACAGACATTTTGAGCAATAATTTCATAGAGAACTCTTTGAGAATCTCAATCCTTTTCAGTACAAGTTATTGAGAAGAATGGTCCTTTCATATATTTCATATCATTCAGTAAAAGAATAAGTTTACACCGTTTTAAAGAATCCAGCCTTTGATATAAGAGATGGAGAACAAATGAGAGCCTTAAGGGCAGAGCACTAGACTAAAAAGCGAGTTAGGGAGATGTAGAGAGAGAAATGGAAGAACAAAGCCAAAGACAGCATGTTAGGATGCCACCTTCCTTGTCATCATACACATTACATGATGAGCATTGGTGTACCAATGAGCAATCCATGCTATCTGCTGGTGGTTTGTCAAGGATGGTTTAGTAAAGGAAAAGTCTTAAGATACAGGGCTCATCCTCTCATCTTCCACCTGGAAACGGAGAGCTTGTATGACTTTGGCTAAGCTGACAAAAATGTTTTTGATATCATCTCCTTCAGATGGAGTTATTGATGTTTTAACACTTGTGCTGGGCTCCTCACTTAAGTCCCACTGCTAAAATAAAGCTATCTACTTGGGAGACATGGGTAAGAGAGGTGCGATTCTTTCTATATTCACTGACCTTTGCGTTTCTCAAGTGCAGCTTCTTTGGGGATCAGCCTTTCTCTTGGAGCAAAGTTTGATTTATAAATAAATATTCATAAAAGGTTTACAAAAAAACCAGCTCCTTAGCAAGATTACCATGAGGAGGAACAAAGCTATACGAGTGGATCCAAACAATTGGCCTCGTATATTTGCTCCCAAGAAGCAGGCATATTATGGCATTCGAAAATGTGCATTGAGCTTTCTGGAAACATGGAAATACAAATCTATATATTCATCAATCCGTCAAAAACTATCTTTTTAACAACCTCCTGGCCGGAACTTACTTTCCAGGTTTGGGAAGTTGGGATAGTACTCTTTGTAAAACATAGAGTGAATTATATATCACAGAGACAAAATCCTCGTAGCTATTTCTGGATCGAACAGGTCTATCTCTATACCTGAAGCGTACAATTACAGAATGGGCCAAATGTAAGGAAGACTAAAGAAATTGGGTCCTCCAAAAATGACCGTGGAGGAATTCCAACTAAATTCATCTTGCAAAATATATCTCTAACCAAATGATGAACCTCCAAGCTTGGAGGGGACATGGCCGGTTCTGTTACAACTAACGACTTTAAAAATTGCCCCAAAAGGCTTTATCAAATGTCCTGTCATTATCTTTGCATTAATGTCCAAGGAACTACGTATCCCGGGATTTCAATCTCCTCGATAAAATTTTCCTTATTAGTGTTTGCAACGTGTATGTTCAGTGTCATTGACTTAGAGAAAAGTTGTTGGCACCTTCAGAAATTCTGCACATAACCACGAGAGGGGGAGATTAGAGAGGGGGACAGAGACAGAGACATACCCAGAGACACACAGAGATGGAACAAGAGACACACAGAGAGACATGGCCAAGGGAGGAGGGAAAAGTTGAAAAAGTGTTGACAAAAGGAGGCGTGACAGAGAGAGACAGAGACAGAGACAGAGACACAGAGAGAGAGATCCAGAGAGACAGAGAGAGACTGAGAGACTGTGATGGAGATAGTGACAGAGAAACAGATATAGAGCCTGACACACAGAGACAAATGGGGAAAGACAAGGACTGAGAGGCTGAGAGAAAGAAAGGGAGCAAAGAAGAATGACAGAGAGACTCAGAGTGCATGCAAATTCTCTTTCTCTCTCTAGTATCTCTCACGCTCTCTAAGAGTCTTTTCTTTGACACTGTCTCTGTATCTCTCTGTCTGTTTTCTTGTCTGTCTCTGTGTCTCTTCATGTGTCTCTGTCTCTCTTTCTCAGCCTCTAACGTCAACTCTTTGTGTCTCTGTGGCTCTCTCAGATTCAAATGCAAAATGAATGAAGTGTTCCCCCACTGATCAAAACCTAAAGCCTTGAAATGCCGAACTGGAAAGAATCTGCTTGATTTGACTGAGGGCTTTTCAATAGCATTTCTATTCAAGACAATTCTGTTGATGTTCCAAACGCATGCCCTGTGCTTTTCCAGGATATACCACTGCCAGAGTAAGGGGTGCTCTTTGGCCAACCTGGGGCTGTCATGTTTCTCCTCACCTTCGGGTTTCTCTTTGCCCTTTCCCTGGGGTTTGACAGGCACCTTATCTGCAAAAGGAATTTTAGCATTACAAAATGAAACAATACTCAAGAAAGGGCCGTTTGGAAAGAAAATCAGCTCATTATGAAGACCAACATTTGAGGATGGAGAACTTTATACGGGAGGTTGTAAAGACTCTGTGTAGAATTTTGTCTCCAGGCCAATGAAAATGCATGTGTGGATATCAGTTCGGAAAACTTTTAAATATTATCTGAAGGTTCCCTCTAAACCATCAGGCCTAGAAGTCTGATACAATTTTGGGATTGATTCTCCTTGCCTCCAAGTCAGGAAGCCCTGGGTCCGCAAGTAATCCAAAAACAATTACTTGGAAATCATGATACATGGACCAAAAATCCCTTGTATTAAGGGAAAAACTAGCATCAAATGTCTCTGGAAAAGCAGTGGCAAAAGAATCAGGTCAACAGAGCCAAGAAGCACTCTGAAAACAGGCCATGTGGAAACCAGGTTGGGGTTCAGGACAATGCAGAGTCTGGGTGCCAAATTAGACAAAAGAGATAGAGTCCAAATGATGCAAAGTGACAGGAAAATGACGTGGTTTGCTTTGTTGGGAATTCTTTGGTTTACAAAAAGGTGAAATCAACGCCCGTATTAATTTCACGGAAAAAGATGAAGTCACCATCATTTTTCACCCTCGAAATAATTATAGGGTTGTCCTTTCATTTAAACAATTGAAGATGATACAATGGTCCAGCAATTCATATGAGTGGAGAAAAGATAGAGACTTCAAAGGGAAGGAAAAAAGGAGAGAAAAGAGAGAGAGAGAGAGACAGTCTGAAAGAAGAAAAAAAGCACCCTTGATTTGCTTCTCCTCCTAACATTACCAAAAAGGCCCAATTTTCTATGTGCCAATGAAAAACCCATAATATCAGCCGGGAGTTTACACCCTTCTGGCCAGAGTGATTTAGCAAAGTAAAAAAAGAAAAAAAAAGAAGGTAAGACCGAGGGCTCATCCTTCGGAAGGAAAAATCTGAAATGGAGAACAGCTACCACTTTGATGAAATCAGAAAAATGTTTTCAATATCCTTTTGTAAGACTAAGCTGCTGGTGTTGATTTTTTATCTTTGCTCCTCAGTGATATCCCCTGCTCAAGTAAATATATCTAATTTGGGGCCCCTGCCCTCCGAGGAGTTGCAATTCCATTGAGATATTCACTCACCTTTGCGTTTCTCCACTGCAGCTTCTTTGGGGCTCAGACGCTCCCTCTCTGCAGAGCAAAGTGAAAGCATACATCAAATTAACAAAATACTCCCCAAATGAATATTATGAAAGAAAACTAGCTCATGACTAAGTTTAGCATGAAAAGAGACAAAGATAGAGAAGAAGTTCAAGACAATTCTCCCCTTTGTAGCCTGCCAAGAAGTAGGAAGAATATTGGGTAGGAATGGGTAACTTCACTTTTCTGGAAACACTGAAATTCAGCTCCAAATATCAATATACATGGACATAGAGACGGGAGGGTCCGTGCCCGAATGCTTCTCCCGTAAGAGTGTGATTTAGTCACGGCTGGAACCCTACCAGCTTTTTGCTTGGTTGCCCCTTTGCTCCAGTTCTAAGCTCTCCTGACTACGCAGTGATGCAAGTAACCTTCCTCAGACACAGAGTTAATCATATCATAGAAACTCAATCCTCATCGCTATTGATGGATGGAATGGGTATATCCATGTCCATGTAGAGTAGAAATATAGAAGGAATCACACTATATAGTGAGGAAGATTAATGAAATTATGCCCTGGGAAAATCACCGATGGGAGCAGTGCCACCTAGAATGAAAGTTGCCAAACATAAGGAGAGATAGGCCAAATGATTGAGATCCAAGCAGAAGGAGGACCTGCTCATTATGTATAACGCAGCATTTAGGAAGCATTTCCAAAAGAAAGGCTTGACGGAAAGTTTCACTGTCATTATCTTTGCATCAATGTCAAGGAAATGCATCTGCTAATGATCTCAACCCTCCTCCTCCCTATCCTGATTAGCGGTCTCTTTTTTTGTTTCATTCTCCATTCATTAAAAGAACAAGTTTTTCCCCAGGATGGGAAATTCTGCACAGCAACATGAAGGAGGAGTAGGAAGGCGGAGGAGAGACACAGAAAAGGAGAGAGAAGGAGAACGACGGAGCGAGAGAAAGAGCGAGGGAAGGAGCAAGACAAAGAGAGACAGACAGACAGAGACAGAGACAGAGACTGAGAGACAGGAGCAGGGAAACACCGAGTGAGAGAAAGAGAGAGCTGGAGAGACAATGACAGAGAACAGCAGTGAAAGAGACACAGAGCCTGAGTGAGATAGAAAAACAGCAAGAAGCCATGCGAGAGAACGCCTGAGAGAAAGAAACAAAGGCAACAAGGAAGAAGGAAAGACAGACTCAGAGAGAGTGTGTGCAAATTCTCTTGCTCTCTCCCTGCTATCTCATCCCATCTCTAACAGTCTGTTCTTTCTCATTCTCTGTGTATCCTTGTGTCTCTTTGTCTTCCTCTCTGTCTATCTCTCTGCTTATCCCTGTCTGTCTGTCTCTATCTTCTAGTCTCTCTGTCTCTCTCGGCCTCATGCTCAAATGCAAAGGAAAGCAAGTATACCTAAACGGATAAATAGAGTGGAAATCAAAACGAAAGAATCTTTTGAAATTATAAGGGGTCTCAATAGCATTTCTAGTAAAGACAATCGGGTTGATGGAATCCACATCTCCTGGGTTCCTCAAAAATGCCAAACGGCTAAGGTAAGGATTTGCCCGGAAACATGTCCTAGAGGTGAGATTTACGTAAAAGTTTACTCACCTCTGGGTTTCTCAATTTTGCCGATTTTCCCAAGGTAGGGCTCTTTTCTTACTGTAGCAATATGGATGATACATAAAATGCAACCAGACTCACGAAATGAATGTTTTCAAAGAACATCAGCTCATTATGAATACCAACATGAGAGGGAAGCACAGTATCCACTGGGTTGAAACCACTTTGTGGAGAATTTTTCTCATAAGGGCCAAGAGGAATAGGGTGCTTGCCCCGTGTTGATTGACTCTTGCACATACATTGAAATGTCTATCTGGGTTTCAACAAATAAGTGGGTGGACATCGTAGGATTGGCCCTCCTTGCCCCTCCAAGTTTGTAACCACATTCTCCGGGAGCATAAATCATCTTCCCAATATCCATTAACAACATCCCTCCATGTTTTAAGGGAGATAACAAAGACATCTATGTCGATGGAGAGTAGAAATAGTGACAGAATCAGTTCAAGATAGCAAAGAAGACCGAACTTTAAAGGTGTGACATTTGGGGCGCGGAGCCACAGTAACCAGTGTATATTTAAAATGAAATCCTACCTATAATATATATATTATATATATATAATATATATTTAATAATATTATTTTTTTTTTGGTGTGTGTGTGTGTGTATAGAAAGATATGTACATATATGCTCTAAATGATAGGCTAGAAGAAGGAGGATTAATTGGTCATTCCTTGAAAGCAGAGACTCATGAAGGTTCTGTGATGAAGAGCCTTAGGCAAAGCTGAACAACTGAACAGACATTTTGAAAAATTTCATAGAGAACTCTTTGAGAATCTCAATCCTTTTCAGTACAAGTTATTGAGAAGAATGGTCCTTTCATATATTTCATATCATTCAGTAAAAGAATAAGTTTACACCGTTTTAAAGAATCCAGCCTTTGATATAAGAGATGGAGAACAAATGAGAGCCTTAAGGGCAGAGCACTAGACTAAAAAGCGAGTTAGGGAGATGTAGAGAGAGAAATGGAAGAACAAAGCCAAAGACAGCATGTTAGGATTTTTCTTGTCCATCATACACATTACAGAGTGGCATTGGTTTGTACCAATGGCAATCCGCCCTTCTGCTCTGGTGGTTTGTCAAGGATGGTTTAGTAAAGGAAAAGTCTTAAGATACAGGGCTCATCCTCTCATCTTCCACCTGGAAACGGAGAGCTTGTATGACTTTGGCTAAGCTGACAAAAATGTTTTTGATATCATCTCCTTCAGATGGAGTTATTGATGTTTTAACACTTGTGCTGGGCTCCTCACTTAAGTCCCACTGCTAAAATAAAGCTATCTACTTGGGAGACATGGGTAAGAGAGGTGCGATTCTTTCTATATTCACTGACCTTTGCGTTTCTCAAGTGCAGCTTCTTTGGGGATCAGACGCTCCTTCTCTGTGGAGCAAAGTTTGAGTTTATATAAATGAAATCATCGTCATAAAAGGAATATTACAAAAGAAAACCAGCTCCTTAGCAAGATTACCATGAGGAGGAACAAAGCTATACGAGTGGATCCAAACAATTGGCCTCGTATATTTGCTCCCAAGAAGCAGGCATATTATGGCATTCGAAAATGTGCATTGAGCTTTCTGGAAACATGGAAATACAAATCTATATATTCATCAATCTGTACAATTATCAGGGACTTCAGCTGCATGTATGGTTCTCCCATACAACTCTCAACACATCAGGCCTGGAATTGTAATAGCTTTCCGATTGGCCTTGTGAGCTCCTCTTCTAACCTCTGCAGACTACTCAGTTGGGATAGTACTCTTTGTAAAACATAGAGTGAATTATATATCACAGAGACAAAATCCTCGTAGCTATTTCTGGATCGAACAGGTCTATCTCTATACCTGAAGCGTACAATTACAGAATGGGCCAAATGTAAGGAAGACTAAAGAAATTGGGTCCTCCAAAAATGACCCAGTGGAGAAGTTCCAGCTAGAATTCATCTTGCAAAATATATCTCTACACCAAATGATGAACCTCCAAGCAGTAGGGGGACATGGCCGTTCTGTACAACTACGTACTTCCAAAGCCTTGCCCCCAAAAAGGCTTTATCGAAAGTGTCACTGTCATTATCTTTGCATTAATGTCAAGGAACTACGTATCCCGATGATTTCAATCATCCTCGATAGAACATCCTTATTAGTGTTTGCAACGTGTATGTTCAGTGTCATTGACTTAGAGAAAAGTTGTTGGCACCTTCAGAAATTCTGCACATAACCACGAGAGGGGGAGATTAGAGAGGGGGACAGAGACAGAGACATACCCAGAGACACACAGAGATGGAACAAGAGACACACAGAGAGACATGGCCAGGGAGCGAGGGAGAGAGAAGGATTGAAAGACCAAGTGTGACAAAGAGGGCGTGACAGAGAGAGACAGAGACAGAGACAGAGACACAGAGAGAGAGATCCAGAGAGACAGAGAGAGACTGAGAGACTGTGATGGAGATAGTGACAGAGAAACAGATATAGAGCCTGACACACAGAGACAAATGGGGAAAGACAAGGACTGAGAGGCTGAGAGAAAGAAAGGGGGCAAAGAAGGGCCAAGAGACTCAGAGTGCATGCAAATTCTCTTTCTCTCTCTAGTATCTCTCACGCTCTCTAAGAGTCTTTTCTTTGACACTGTCTCTGTATCTCTCTGTCTGTTTTCTTGTCTGTCTCTGTGTCTCTTCATGTGTCTCTGTCTCTCTTTCTCAGCCTCTAACGTCAACTCTTTGTGTCTCTGTGGCTCTCTCAGATTCAAATGCAAAATGAATGAAGTGTTCCCCCACTGATCAAAACCTAAAGCCTTGAAATGCCGAACTGGAAAGAATCTGCTTGATTTGACTGAGGGCTTTTCAATAGCATTTCTATTCAAGACAATTCTGTTGATGTTCCAAACGCATGCCCTGTGCTTTTCCAGGATATACCACTGCCAGAGTAAGGGTGCTCATTTGGAAACCTGTCCTAGAGGGCTGTCATGTATGTAAAAAACTCACTCACCTTCGGGTTTCTCTATTGCCGATTCCCTGGGGCTGACAGGCACCTTATCTGCAAAGGAATTTTCATGACATACAAAATGAAACAATACTCAAGAAAGGGCCGTTTGGAAAGAAAATCAGCTCATTATGAAGACCAACATGAGGATGGAGAACTTTATACGGGAGGTTGTAAAGACTCTGTGTAGAATTTTGTCTCCAGGCCAATGAAGAATAGCATGTGTGGATATCGAGTTCTGGAAAACTTTTAAATATCTATCTGAGGTGCCACTCTAAACGCATCAGGCCTAGAAGTCTGATACAATTTTAGGATTGATCTCCTTGCCTCAAGTCAGGAAGCCCTGAGGTCTACGCAGTAATCCAAGCAATCTTGCCAAATCATGATACATGGACAAAATCCCTCTGTGTATTAAGGGAAAACACTAGCACATCGATGTCTCTGGAAAGCAGAAATGGCAAAAGAATCAGGTCAACAGAGCCAAGAAGCACTCTGAAAACAGGCCATGTGGAAACCAGGTTGGGGTTCAGGACAATGCAGAGTCTGGGTGCCAAATTAGACAAAAGAGATAGAGTCCAAATGATAGCACAGTGACAGGAAAATGACGTGGTAATTGCTTGTAGCGAGGAATTCATTTTGATTCCTTACAAAAAGGTGAACAGTCAACGCCCGTGATAATTTCACGGAAAAAAGATATGAAAGTCACCATCATTTTCACCCTCGAAATAATTATGAGGATTGTCCTTTCATACATTTATTTTCATGTAGTTGAAGATGTATACAATGGTCAGCAATTCATATGAGTGAGAGAAAAGGAATGAGAGACTTCAAGGGAGAGAGGGAGAGCAAAGAGAGAGAGAGAGAGAGAGAGAGACAGTCTGAAAGAAGAAAAAGAAAGCACCTTACGATCATTGCTTCTCCTCCTACACATTACCCAAAGAAGGCTGACATTTCTGCATATGTGCCAATGAAAAACCCATAATATCAGCCGGGAGTTTACACCCTTCTGGCCAGAGTGATTTAGCAAAGTAAAAAAAGAAAAAAAAAGAAGGTAAGACCGAGGGCTCATCCTTCGGAAGGAAAAATCTGAAATGGAGAACAGCTACCACTTTGATGAAATCAGAAAAATGTTTTCAATATCCTTTTGTAAGACTAAGCTGCTGGTGTCCAATGCATTTATCTTGTGCTCCTCAGTGATATCCCCTGCTCAAGTAAATATATCTAATTTGGAGCCCTGCCCTCGAGAGTTGCAATTCATTGAGATATTCACTCACCTTTGCGTTTCTCCACTGCAGCTTCTTTGGGGCTCAGACGCTCCCTCTCTGCAGAGCAAAGTGAAAGCATACATCAAATTAACAAAATACTCCCCAAATGAATATTATGAAAGAAAACTAGCTCATGACTAAGTTTAGCATGAAAAGAGACAAAGATAAGAAGAAGTTTCAAAACAATTCTCCCTTTGTTGTATTAAAAAGTAGGAAAAGAATATTGGGTAGGAATGGGTAACTTCACTTTTCTGGAAACACTGAAATTCAGCTCCAAATATCAATATACATGGACATAGAGACGGGAGGGTCCGTGCCCGAATGCTTCTCCCGTAAGAGTGTGATTTAGTCACGGCTGGAACCCTACCAGCTTTTTGCTTGGTTGCCCCTTTGCTCCAGTTCTAAGCTCTCCTGACTACGCGTGATCAAGTAACCTTCCTCAGACACAGAGTTAATCATATCATAGAAACTCAATCCTCATCGCTATTGATGGATGGAATGGGTATATCCATGTCCATGTAGAGTAGAAATATAGAAGGAATCACACTATATAGTGAGGAAGATTAATGAAATTATGCCCTGGGAAAATCACCGATGGGAGCAGTGCCACCTAGAATGAAAGTTGCCAAACATAAGGAGAGATAGGCCAAATGATTGAGATCCAAGCAGAAGGAGGACCTGCTCATTATGTATAACGCAGCATTTAGGAAGCATTTCCAAAAGAAAGGCTTGACGGAAAGTTTCACTGTCATTATCTTTGCATCAATGTCAAGGAAATGCATCTGCTAATGATCTCAACCCTCCTCCGTCCCTGATCCTGATTAGCGGTCTCTTTTTGTACATTCATTCTCATTCACTTAAAGGAACAAGTTTTCCCCAGGATGGGAAATTCTGCACAGCAACATGAAGAGAGGAGGAGTAGGAAGGCGGAGGAGAGACAGAGAAAAGGAGAGAGAAGGAGAACGACGGAGCGAGAGAAAGAGCGAGGGAAGGAGCAAGACAAAGAGAGACAGACAGACAGAGACAGAGACAGGGAACAGAGACTGGAGAGACAAGGGAGCAAGGGGAAACACCAGTGAGAAAGAAGGCTGGAGGAGACAATGACAGAGAACAGCGGTGAAAAGGAACAGAGCCCTGGTGAGATAGAAAAACAACGAAGCCCCATGCGAGGCCCTGAGGAGAAAAAACAAAACAGAAGGAAGGAAGGGAAACTCCAAGAGAGGGTTTGCAAATTCTCTTGCTCTCTCCCTGCTATCTCATCCCATCTCCTAACAGTCTGTTCTTTCTCATTCTCTGTGTATCCTTGTGTCTCTTTGTCTTCCTCTCTGTCTATCTCTCTGCTTATCCCTTCTTGTCTGTCTCTAACTTCTAAATTCTCCTTTCTCTCTCGGCCTCATGCTCAAATGGGAAAAAAAAACCGGTTTAAAAGGGAAACCTTTTTAAAAAAAAAAAACGGAGGAAAAGGGGGCCAAAAAAAGGGAAAAAAGGTTAAAAAAAAAAAAGGGGGGAAAAAACCCCCCAAAAATTTTGGGGTTGGGTTAAAATAAATTTTTTTTTTGGGTTTTTTAAAAAAAATTTTTTTTTTGGAAAAAATTGAAAATTTTGGGAAAAAATTTTTTAAAAACCACTCCTTTGAAAAAGGGGGGGGTTTTTTCCCCTTTAAACCCCTTTGGGAAAATTTTCCCCGGGAAAGGGGTTGGGTGGTTTTTCTTTTTTTCCCCTTTCCTTTTAAAAAAGGGGGGGGCCCTTTTGGGGGTTTTTTAAAAAAACCAAAGGTTATTAAAAAACCAATTTCCTTTAACCGGGGAAAAAAAAAACCCCCAAAAAAAAAATTTTTTTTAAGGAAAAGGGAAAATTACAAAAAAAAGGGGTTTTAAAATTGGAAATTTCCAAAACCCAACCTTTTTTTCCCCTCCTTTTTTTTTAAATAAATTTTTTTTTTGGGGGGTTTTTGGGGTTTGGTTGGGTTTTTTTTCCCCAAAAAAAAGGGGATTTTTTTTTAAAAAAGGGAAATTTTTTAAAAAAAACCCTTAGGGCCTGGAAAAAAAATTTTTAAAAAAAATTTGGGAAATTAAAAAAAAAGGGTTTTAAAAAAATTTTTAAATTTTTAAATTTTTAAAAAAAATTTCCCAAAAAAAACCCCGGTTAAGGGGGGGGGCCCGGGAACCCCCTTAAAAAAGGGGGGAAAAAAAAAAGGGGGGGAAAAAGGGAAAACCCCAATTTTTTTCCCCGGGGGTTTTTTTTAAAGGGGAAAAAAGGGGGGTTTTCAAAATTTTTTAAAGGGAAAATTTAAGAAAGGGGGGGGCCCCCCCCCAAAGGGGAACCCCCAAAAAAAAACCCAAAAAAAAAAAGGGTTAAAAGGGGAAACCGGGGCCCCAAACAGGCCAAGGAAAAAAAACCCGGGAAAAAGGGGAAAGAAAATTTTTTAAATGACCGGGGAAAAAGGCCCCCGGGGAAAAGGGGGTTTTGGGGGTTTGAAAAAAGGGAAAAAGGGAAAAAAAAAAAAGGAAAACCAAACCTTTCCCCCTTTTTAAGGGTTTTTTTTCCCCCCTTTTGGGTTTTTTTTTTTGGCCGGTTTTTTTTCCTTTTGTTTTTTCGGAAAAGGAAAAATTTTTTTTTCCCTTCTTAAAAAAAAAAATTTTTTTTAAAAAAAAAATTAAAAACCAAAAGGGGAATTGAAACCCTTTTTGGGGGCCTTTTAAACCCTTTCTAACCCCAAAATTTTGGTTGGGAAACCCCTTTGTTTTGGGTTAAAAAAAAAAAATTCCCCTTTTTTTTAAAAAAATTTTTTTTTTGGGGGGAAAACCCAAAAAAAAAAAAAAAAAAAAGGGGGGCCCAAAAAAAAATTGGGGGTTTTGGGGCCAAAATTTTTTAAAAAAAAAAAAATTTTTTAAAAAAAATTTTGGGGGGTTTTTTTCCAACCGGTTTAAAAATTTTAAATTTTTTGGGCCCAATTTTTCCCCAAATTCCCCAACCAAACCCTTTCCAAAAAAGGGAAAACCCTTTTTAGGGCCCAATTGTTTTAAGGGGAAATTAAAAAAAGGTTTGGGAAGAAAAAAAAAAGGAAAGGGGGGGGGGAAAAGGAAAGAAAAAGGGGAAAAAAAACAAAAAAGGGGGGGGGGGAAAAAAAAAAAAAAAGGGGGGGAAAAAAAAAAAGGGAAAAAAAAAAAGGAAAAAAGAAATTGGGAAACCCAAAAAAAAGGGTTTTCCAAAACCCGGGGAAAAAAGGGGAAAAAAAAAAAAAGGGAAAAAAAAGGGGGGAAAAAAAAAAAAAAAAAAAAAAAAAAAAAACCCTTTCCCCTTTTTACCTTTTTTTTTTTTTTTTTTGGGGTTTTCATTTTCTGGCCTTTTTTAAAAAAAAAAAAGGGGGTTTCCTTTTAAAAAAAAAAAAAAATTTTAAATTAAAAAGGGGTTTTTTGGAAAGAAACCTTTTTAAATTTTTTTTTTAAAAATTAAAAATTTCTAATTTAAAATTCCCGGTTTTTTTCCCCCCCCCCTTTTTTGGGTTTTCCCCCCTTTTGGGCCAAAAAAAAAAAATTTTTTTAAAAAAACTCCCCCTTTTTTTAAAAAAAAGGGGGGGGGGAAAAAAAAAAAAAAAGGAAAATTTCTTCCCCCCAAAAAAAAAAAAAAAAAAAAAAAAAAAAATCCCAAAAGGAAGGCCCCAAATGGGTTTGGGAAATTTTGGGGGTTAAAAAAATTTTTTCCCCCTTTTTTTTTTTTTTAAAACCTTTTTCCCCACCTTAAACCATAAAAAAAAATTTTTTTTGGGGGGGGAAATTTTTTAAAAAAAAATTTTAAAAAAACTTTAAAAAAATTTTTTGGTTAAAAAAAAAAGGGGGAAAAAGGGGAAAAAGGAAAAAAAAGGCCAAAAGGAAAAACCCAGAAAAAGGTTGGGTTTAAAAATTAAACCCAAAAAAAAAAAAAAACCCCCAAAAAAAAAAAAAAAACCCCCCTTCCATTTTGGTTTTTTTTTAAAAATTAAAAAAAATTTTTTTTTAAAAAAAAAGGGGGGGGAAAAAAAAAAAAAAAAAAGGGGGGGGAAAAAAGGCAAAAACCAAAATTTGGAAAAAAAAAAAACCAAAAAGGGGGGGAAAAAAAAAAAGAAAGGGAAAAAAGGTTTAAAAAAAAAAAAAAAAAAAAATTTTTTCCCAAAACCAAAAAAAAAAACCGGGGGGAAAAAAAAAAAAATTAAACCCCCTTTTTCCCCTTTCCAAAAATTTTTAAAAAAAAAAAAAATTTTTAAACCCGGGGTCTTTTTTAAAAAAATTTTTTTAAAAGGCAAAAAAATTTAAAAAAAAAAAAAAATTTTAAAAAAAACTGGGTTCCAAAAAATTTTTTTTAAAAAATTTTTTTTAAAATTTTGGGCCGGGCCCCCCCAAAAAATTTGGAAAAAAATTTTTTTTTTGGGGTCCCCCCCAAAAAAAAACCCCTTTTTTTTGGGGCCCCCCCCTTTTTTTAAAAGGGAAAAAAAAAATTTACAAAAAAAAAAAAAAAAAAAAAACCCCCCCCCCGGGGGAAAAAGGGGAAAAAGGGGGAAAACCTTTTTTGGGGGTTTTTAAAAAATTTTTCCTTTAATAAATAACAGGGGGAAAAGGGGGGCCCCCCTTTTTAAATTTTTTAAAAAAACCCCCCAAATTTTTTGGGCCCCCTTTGTTTTTTTCCCCCAAACCAATTTTTTAAAAAGAAAAGTTAAAAATTTTAAGAAACCAAAAAAACCCTTTTTTGGGGGGTTTTTTTAAAAAAAAAAAAAAAAACCCCTAAAAATTTTTAAAAAAATTTTAAAAAATTTTTTTAAAAAATTTTTGGGGGGGTTTTTAAAAAAAAAAAGTTTTTAAAAAAAAAAATTTTAAAAAAAACCCAAGGAAATTTTAAAAAAAAAACCCAAAAAAAAAAAAAAAAATTTTTTTTAAAAATTTTTAAAAATTTTAAAAATGGTTTTCCTTTTTTTTTTAAAAAATTTTTTTTTTTCCCCTTTTAAAAAATTTAAAGGAAATTGGGGAAAAAAAAAAAAAAAAGGGGGGGGAAAAAAAAAAAAAGGGGGGAACCCCAAAAAAAACCAAAAAAAAGGGAAAAAAAAAAAGGGGGGAAAGGGGGGAAAAAAAAGGAAAAGGGAAACCCAAACCCCCAAAAAAGGGGGAACCCCTTTTTTTTAAAAAAACCCCAAAGGGGGGGGGAAAAAAAAAAGGGGGGCCCCCGGCCCCCCAAAAAAAATTTTTTTTTTTTTTTTCCCCCCCCTTTTTTTTCTTTAAATTTTTTTTTTTTTTTGGGGGTTTTTTTTATTTTTTCCCAAAAAACCCAAAAACCCTTTTTTTTTTCCCCCCCCCAAAAAACCCCCCCCTTTTTTTTTAAATTGAAAGGGGGAAAAATAAAACAAAAAATTCCTTTATCCAATCTAATGACCCATTTTTACCCTGGTTGAAATAGCTAGTTTTAGGTGACTAGAAAGAACATATTATATTCTAAACAAATAGCTTAATAAAAATTGGAAATGCTCACCATCAGCTGGAAGAGACTCCAATATATTATGTATCTCTTGATTACTTAATTCAACTCCCAAGCTTTTCATTAGAGGTTCAATATCATTAATGTTGACTTTGTTGTCATCTACTCTGAGGACATATTGCCACGCATTTTTTATTCCTATATGAACATAAAGTGAAAAATGTAAAACTTTTACATTGATAGCTCTAAAGAAACATAATAAGCCTTATAAAAATATAATCATTTTTCATGGAAGTAGTCTCTCAAAAGTTGAAAGATCCCACATATTCCTACTTTTTGTAATAAAAACACTTTCACTTGGAAACATGCATGTATATTGAATATATTGATAAGGGCTGTTTGTTTTCTTCCCCCATTAGATTTCTTTTGGAACATTATTTTCTCTCCCTCTTCCCCCTCTTCCTCCACAAATCAATAAACATTTATTAATTATCTACTATGTGCCAGGAATTGTGTTAAGTGCTAGAGAAAAAGAAGCAAGAGATAGTCCTTGCCCTCAAGGAGCTTAGAATCCAATGGAGGACATGTTTTTCATGACTTCACATGTATAAATGTTACTCTATTATTTATCAGAGGGTGATCTTGCCAGCTCCCATGGATTCAATGATCCTCTCTATGCAGATGATTCTCATAATGATTTATTTATCCCTGATCTGTCTGTTGCCACTGAGGCTTACCTCCAACTGCCTATTGGTGTTCTCAAACTGGATGTCTTGTAGACATCTTAAATTCTACCTATCCAAAATAGAATTAATCATCTTTCCCCCATAACCCTTCCCTTTTTCTAATTTCCCTGTAATTGTTGAAGATTCCACCATCCTCAGTTACCCACCTTCATCTTTTCATTCTGTTTTTCCTTCCATATACAATCTACAGTCAAACTGGGCTTATATCCCAAAGAGATCTTAAAAAAGGGAAAGAGACCTGTATGTGCAAGAATGTTTGTGGCAGCCCTCTTTGTAGTGGCCAGAAACTGGAAACTGAGTAGATGCCCATCAACTGGAGAATGGCTGAATAAATTGTGGTATATGAATATTATGGAATATTATTGTTCAGTAAGAAATGACCAACAAGATGATTTCAGAAAGGCCTGAAGAGACTTACACGAACTGATGCTGAGTGAAACGAGCAGGGCTAGGAGATCATTATATATTTCAACAACAATACTATATAATGATCAATTCTGATGGACCTGGCCCTTCTCAGCAATGGGATGAACCAAATCAGTTCCAATGGAGCAGTAATGAACTGAATCAGCTACACCCAGTGAAAGAATTCTGGGAGATGACTAAGAACCATTACATTGAATTCTCAATCCCTATATTTTTGACTGCCTGCATATTTTTTTTATTTCCTTCACAGGCTAATTGTACAATATTTCAGAGTCCAATTCTTTTTGTACAGCAAAATAACGGTTTGGACATGTAAACTTATTTTATATTTAATTTATACTTTAATATATTTAACACGTACTGGTCATCCTGCCATCTAGGGGAGGGGTGAGGGGAAGGAGGGGAAAAATTAGAACAAAAGGTTTGACAATTGTTAATGTTGTTAAATTACCCATACATATAACTTGTAAATAAAAAGCTATAATAAAAAAAAAAACCAGTCTACAGTCAAGACCTACAGATTACACTGTCTTCTCATCTCTCCCATATACCTCCTTCTCTGCTCTGACACTGCCACCATCCAGGTAGGTGTAAGCCCTCATCACACCATTCCTAAACTATTGCAATAAAGCTTCTGTTCTCTTTGCATCAAGTATGATCACTGCAATCCATCCTACAATCAACTGCTAAAGTGGCAATCCTAAAGCACAGTGCTGATCGTTTATTCAATAATCTGCAGTGGTTTCCTATTACCTCCAGGATAAAATGTATAATTCTCTGTTAGATTTTAAATCCCTTCTCATATTTCTAGTCTTTTTATACCTTATACTTTCCTATTCCTATGTATTCTTGTGGTCCAGGGACAATGAAAGAACTGGCCTTGAAGTCCTGGGTTCAGATTCAACTTCTGATATATAACAAGCATGTTATTCTCATCAAGTCCTTCTCAGTACATCAAGAAATTATTTAAGATTATTAAGTTACCAAGCATGTGCCATTCTGCATTGTAAGGAATTTCTTACTGAAAAGGTCCAAACACCAATGAACTCAGAGATCTGGAGAAAAGGAAGGAAGGAAGGAGAGAGAGGGAAGGAAGGAAGTGAGAAAGAGAAGGAAGGAAGCAACAAAGGAAGGAAAGGAGGGAGAGAGGGAGAAGTAAGCAAGAAAGGAAGGAAGGGAAGAAGGGAAGGAGAAACAAGGAAGAAAGGAAAAAAGGAAGCATATAGAAGGAAGGGAAGAAAAGAGAAAGAGAAAGAAAAAAGTAAAAAAGAAAAAAGCAAGAAAAATAAAGAATAAAAGAAGGAAAACAGAAAAAAAATTCCTACTCACCTTGGTTTTCAGGCAGATCACTTAGAGACAACTTCTTTATCAATCTCCTAAGATCTACATGTCCTTCACCTGCAAAATTGAAAAAATTAACTCCCAGATTCAGATATTTCAGTGTAGTAAGAAATGGACTTTTAAAAGCTCATTCCCAATATACAAGGTAAAATATAAACACAATGATATTTTTTTGTTTTGTGTAGACAAATCTCTAAATAACTATTCTTCAACTTAATTTGGATATGAGGTCTCTATTTCATTGCTTTCATATTATATATACATATATAATATAATATGTATATATTATATTCTGTTTCAAAGTTAGAGCATATTCAATTCCATCTAAAAGTTATAGGAGACACCTTAGAGGTTATCAGTTCCAACCCTTAACAAATGTATAGATATATTTTACCTATAATACCGTGAACCAATGGTCATCTAACCTCTCTTGAAGTCTGAGTAATGGGCAATATTTCTCAAAATGGCATATGCCATTTTCAGATGATTTTGATCATAAGCAAAAGATCTTTCATATAATTCGAGTCAAAATCTGTCTCACTATAATTTTCATCTACTGATTTTATATCTATTCCCTGAGACAAGCAAAACAAGGTTATATCTTTTTATTATAGGATAACCTTTCAAATGTGCTAATATTCCTCTACTAAGTTTTCCATCTCTATGTGAAATATCCTTATTTCCTTCGACTGATTTTTGTACAGTAGAACTTTTCAAATACACTTACTAATCTTTTCTGTTTACCTTCCTCTGGATTCATTCCAGCTTGCCAAAGTTTCTTCTAAAATAGGATATCCGGGACCGAACTTAATATACCTGGCTTTGTCATATTCCTTCTATCAGTTAGTCAAAAGCCATTTATTAAACACTTATTACATTTCAGGTACTATGCTAAGCATTGGAGAAACAAAGATAGTATTTTTCTTAATAAGTCTCCTAAGACTATACTTGTCCAGGATCAGCATTCTATGTATCGTGTCACCTACCTGTTTTTATCCTTTTATTTACTAAGTCTCAACTCTCTGTTGAGAAACCATTCCCTTCCCCTATATTCCTTGGAAAAACAGATTATTTCTAGACCTTAAAGTAAATTTTAAGGCACCAGAATAAAATCCTAGTTGCTGTGCTACATAATCAATCCTCATGTCCCTTATGTAGTGAATAAGCACCTTTAATTAACAAGTTTATATGAAACTACACTGATATGGTAGAAAGGAACTAAGGAAATGAACTCATTCTATCTTCTCTCAGTTCCACCAGACTTGCCATTATATCTAATATTCAGAGCAGCTCCACTACCTTATTCCCAATGTTTGGCAATATGTCTGCTGATGTGACTAATTTAAGAAATCTACCATTTCCACTGTCTCTTGATTTGTATGTGAGTAGGAAGAGGGAAAGGGGGAAGGTTGTCCTTTAAGAAACTTCCTGCTGCCAAGCTAATATAATAAAAGTGGAAATCAAAAATTATTTTATAGAGCTAGAATAAAAAATAACAAAATTCATCTGACAAAATAAAAGGTCAAGAATATCAAGAGAATTAATGAAAAAAAATGCAAAGGATGGTAGCCCAGTAGTATTAGACCTAAAAATAGCAGCCATCAAAACCATTTGATACTATGAAATAGAATGGTAGATGATTATAGTAATTTACTATTTGATAAAACCAAAGATTCCAGCTTCTGGAATAAGAACTCACTATTTGACAAAAATTGCTGGGAAAACTGAAAAATAATGTCAGAAACTCAGCATAGACCTACATCTTATACCTTTTACAAAAATAAGTCAAAATGGGTATATAATTTAGGCAAAAAGTATGTGTTATAAGCAAATTAGAAAAGCAGGAGATAATTTATCTATCAAATCTTTAGAGAAGGAAGGAAGTTATAGCCAACGAAGAACTAGAAAACATTATAAAATGCAAAATGGATAATTTTTATTACATTAAATTAAAAACAAAACAAACAAAAAATGCAGCCGAAATTCAAAGGGAAGCAAAAAACTTGAAAACAATTATTACAGCCAATGTTTATGATAAAGACCTAATTTCTAAAATATATAGAGAGTTGACTCAAATATATAAGAAAATAAGCATTCTCCCCAATTGATAAATGATCAAAAGATATGAATAGACAATTTCAGGTGAAGAAATTAAAACCACTGTTTAAAAATCATTGTTTATTAAAGAAATGCAAATTAAAACAACTCTGATGTACCACTTCACACCTATCAAATTGGCTAAGATGACAAAAAAAAAAAAGATAATGACAAATGTTGGAGGGGATGTAGGAAAACTGGGATACTAATACATTGTTGGTCAAGTTATGAACTGATCCAATCATTCTGGAGCAATTTGAAATCATACCCAAAGTGTTACAAAACTGTGCATATTCTTTGATCCAATGGTCTCACTACTGGATCTGTATCCTCCCCAAATGATAAAAGAATGAAAAGGACCCCACATGTGCAAAAATGTTTGTAGTAGCTCTTTTTGGGGTGGCAAACAATTGGAAAATGAGTAGATGTTCATCAATTGGGGAATGCCTGAATAAATTATGGTATATGAAAGTAATGAATGTTATTGTCCTATAAAAAAATAATGAAGAGGCTGATTTTAGAAAGGCTTGGAGAGATTTACATTAATCGATGCTGAGTGAAGTAAGCAGAACCAGGAAAACATTATATACAGCAACTGCAAGACATTATTACAGTTAAGATCATTAAGATCATTACACATAATGATCAACTATGATAGACTTAATCCTTCTCAGCAGTTCAGTGATCCAAAGCAATCCCAACAAACTTTGGATGGAAAACATCATCCACATCCAGAGAAAGAACTATGGGGATTGAATGTATATTAATACAGATATTTTCACTTTTTTTCTTGTGATTTTTCCTTTTTTGTTCTGATTTTTCTCTCCCAACAAGATACATATGGAAATATGTAAAAAAAATAAATGTACATGTGTAACAAAAATTTTTTTAAATAAAATAAACACAAAATTAAGAAAAAGAAAAAAGAAAGAGATTTTCTGCTGCTAGTTTTGAAGCTTAAGGCAGAACAAAAAGATGCCTGTCTGAATTATATTTTGGATTTTCTTCCTTACATGCTGGAGCATGAAGGGTATTCAATATTAATGCAATCTCATAAATATGGGGTGGGTATTAAGAGAGATTTGAGATCCTTTCTAAACAACTTTGGGATTCTATGATGAGACCTTGAAAGTGTGACCCCAAACCAAAAGGAAATAAGTATGGCAGATACAAAACAAAGCGAGGTGGTTTCCATACTGGTGAGATAAGCATGCCATGACTAATGGCTGCAGTAAGATTAAACAGACTTTTTTGGAACTTCTGGAGATCTGCACAGATTGAGACTGAGGGGTTGAGCAGATGGGGGACTCTTGGGTGGGTTAATTGGGAGTGGGAGGAGAAGATAAGGTTATAGGATAAGGTAAAAAGAGAGGCCGAGGAAAAAGTAGTGAGTAAAATTAAGATGGAAATTTACAAATAGTAATTAACTTTAAATGTGAATGAGATCTCCATCAACTAGGGAATAGCTAAACAAAGTTGTGATGTCTGGTTTTGATGGAATACTATTGTGATGTAAGAAATGATGAAGTCAGTGATCTTAGAACGATTTGGAAAGATTTATATGAAATAAGGAAGAAAAAATGAGCAGAACCAAGAGAACATTGTTTTAGGAACTCCTTTGAGTAACTGAGTAATTTTAAATATTATAAATATCCAAATTAATATTATTATAATATTAAATATTATAATTATATTATTAATGCTAAGAAAGCCATTGAGAAAGACTGATAAATAGAAGTATGTATAGAATAATTTTGTATATATAAACCTACTTGTGTCTAACAATAGCCATCTCTAGGGTGAGGATGGGGAGGAAAGAAAAAGAGAAAAGAAATATATGTGACAACTTTGTTGTATATTTTGAGGGAATAGCATGTTGTACAGGATAAATTTATGGTTTCATGTACAATCATCTTTTTAAAAATTGTACTGTCATGGAAATGCTAGTTTGGTTCCCTGCATTGAAAATAAAATAAGTTTTTAAAAAAGAATCTTAAAAAAAAGATTAAATAGATCCAACTCCCTTTGCTTTCCTATTTCTCTGATTCCTCCAAGCCATTGCCTAGTATTTTTTTCTATTCTATCCCCTTCTTTACAGGTTGGAAAAAAGTATAGTGGGGAAGGGAGGTCTACCCATGGACAATGAATTCTTCAGCTTGCTTTCTGAAAACTTTTGAAAGTTGTTTTGTGTTTCCAAATTTTCATTATTTAAAGTGGCCTTATTGCAACAGTTTACTACTACTGTCTTACACCTGACACTGAGGGGGGAAAGTACATTCCACATACTTTTAAGTCTAATCTTCATCATTATCATTTTCTCCATCACTTTCCTAACTCTACACAAGAAACAAAACTAAGTCAAGCCCTTCTTGTCCAGTATTTATGAGTTCCAAGGTATAAGTCAATGTTCACACTGAGAATTTAACAACTGACTCTCAGGAATGGAGTGGTGCTGGCTCCAGCACACAACTATTACAGTTTCAACAAACCTCAGGGCTCTTAAAAGACTAAAATTTTGAATCCTATGGTTGGGGTGTCATAAATTAATAGGGAAAAGTACATATATGTTATAAAGGTTTGGAGACTTCCTGTTTTTGTTGATCTGGAGGCATATTTCAGATCATTTCCCTAAATTCATATAGAATCTGAGGACAATAATATCTATCTGAAGCCCCAGAGAGAGAAGGGTTAGAAGAAATTGGGAATAGGCTGTTCTGGTACAATAAGACCACCATCTGGTGGCCAAATAATGTTATTAAATGTGGCAACTTGTGAATTAATTATTCATGTAAAAGCCCCACTAATCTCAGTAGGTGGTAGAAGGAAGGGGAAGAATGAGTCAGATATGAGTGGAGAATGGTCTGGCAAGACCTCTGTATGAGGATCTAGTCCCACAGATGTAAAGTACTTTGTAATTTATGAAAGTGCTATGTCTAATATTATTATTATTCAGTTGTTTTTCAGTTATGACTGACTCTGCATGACCCCATTTGGAGTTTTTTGGCAAAGATGATAAAGTGGTTTGCCATTTCCTTCTCTAGCTCATTTAACAGTCACTTAACAAGTGACTTGTCCAGAGTCACACACTCTTAAGTACCTGAGGCAAGATTTGAACTCATTAAGCTCAAATCCAGAATTTTATCCACTATACCATCTAACTACCCATGTTGTTATTTTATAGCATGATACATAATATACAATATAATGTTATATGTGCACACACACATAGATGATGTGAAATAGGTGGATAGATCCTTTAAAAATCTAAATTGGCTAATATATATCAGAATCTGTTCTTTTAAATAACTCTCTTTTCTTCTCCATACAAAATTTTATTCTGTATCTTCACAATCTTGGCATGGATTCCTTAAAGAATCTTAGTCCCTGGGCTCTTACCTATTCTTACTTTGACCACTTTGAAAACTATGTTCTAAAAATAGATACACACTGAAAGGTATCCAGTTGTTTTTCTCTCCAGCTCTATCACAAATTCTAAAGTGAAGTAGTCACTTGCCAATACTGTTTCCATCATATCCATTCTAGTGTTGGTTCGCCTTTGTCAATGAAAATTCCATCCAGAATAAGTTTCCCCTATCACTATTTTCATATTTTAAAGAATGAAATTACCACATTAAAGGAAAAGAAGGGATTCTTAAATACTCCACTACAAAGGGGAAGAGAGAAAACAAGAGAGGAGAGGGGAAGGGAGGAAAAAAAGATAGACAGAGACAGAGAGGATCAGTCAAAAATATAAAGAGATGGAGAAGTAGAGAGAGGGAGAAAAAAAGGAAGGAAAGAGAGGAAAATGGGGGAAGGAGAAAAAAAGAGGAGAGAAGAAAATATAGAAGAGAACAGTGCTCAGCACAAGAACAGACATTTGAAGTTTCTCCTCACTAACTACTCTATCATGTCTTCATGCCATGTTATCTATTTTCCAAACTTAATCTTTTATCTTTTTCTGTATAGGTCAAGGATTCTCAACTTGACATCCATAAGTTAAAAAGTTATTAAATACTAATTCAGTGTAATTAATTTACTTTGCAATGCTATATATTGCATATTAAAGTATTATCCTAACAATGGATCCATAGATTTCCTCAATTTGCCACTGGGGTCTACAATATACAAAAGATTATGATCTCTTGGTCCAGGTGTTCTGTTATTATACTCTAATGATAATATTGCTTTTGTTTCTGACTCTTTTGGTTTTCACCTATATGTCCCCTATATCCAACTTCCCTTCTCAGATCCCCCAATATCAACACATTGCTCTATCTTCTTAAACTAGTTTTCTTTCCTTCCTTTATCTAATTCCTTTTGAAT
This sequence comes from Sarcophilus harrisii, assembly GCF_902635505.1. NCBI lineage: Eukaryota > Metazoa > Chordata > Mammalia > Dasyuromorphia > Dasyuridae > Sarcophilus > Sarcophilus harrisii. The sequence continues at coordinate 325,302,912 of NC_045429.1, forward strand.
AAAGTAAAACAGATTCTAGTTATGGATCTCATCTCACTGATACTTATTTAAGTTAAATTTTGATTCCTTTGTTTTATTCCTACACCATAAACCATGGTTTGACAGCAGAAACTATATTATGTGTATCTGCAGCATTTTGCACAATGCCTGGCATGAAGTAAGTGCTTAAGCATTTTATTGGTGGATTATCATATTTTGTATGACAGCAGAGATCATGTGATTAATTATTGACTACTTTCTTGGATTTTTGCCTATTGTATATGTTGGGGCATCTCTACTGCCTACATATTCTTTTTCTTACAACATAACTACTCTCTATACTATATAATCTGGTGAATATATATTAGAAAATTTCCCCTCCCTCTTCTATTTTAAACTGGAACACTTTAAATCAGATTTTCTGCAAACAGAGACCTTTTAGTTGTGCTTTTTCCCTTGCTAGGAGTTCATTCCCATGTTTAATCCATGATTCAGAAATCCACAATATCATTCTAATTCAATTGTTCAAACATAATACAGTAACTCCTGATTCATGCAACCAATATTACTTTCTTCAGGTCCCTTTAAATGTATCAACCATTCAAAAATGCAATTATGAACCATGTGAAGAGCAATTGCAGCTAACTACAGGAAAATAAGAGACACTTCTTCAAATAAGGTAAAATCTTTATGAATTAACAATGGAGAATTCTAATCCTTAAAGTGCTCATCTACCAACTTCCTTCCACCAGCTTCCATGCTTCTGCCCAGGGCAGAAAACAGATTTGTGGACTTGTGCCTTACGATCATTAAGAGGCCCACCAGAGATTTCAGCATAGATTCCTTCTACATTACACAAAAGGCAGAAGAATCTAATTCCACCCAGCCAGAAAAGAAAAAGAGAAGGGCCAAGTGAAGAATTGAGGTGAAAATTGAGGCAGAGATCATGTTTATCACAGATAGATCTGAAGGAAAAAGGAGTGGAATCTAGATGAAGTTAGTTTTGTTCCTCTAGCAGGGGCCCTCAACTTTTTAAATAGGGGGTCAGTTCACTGTTCCTCAGACTGTTGGAGGGCTGGACTATAGTAAAAACAAAAACTTTCTTTTGTGGGCCTTTAAATAAAGAAACTTCATAGCCCTGGGTGAGGGGGATAAACGTCCTCAGCTGTCACATCTGGCCCGTGGACTGTAGTTTGAGGATCCTGCGAGGATCTATTTAGCAGTCATATAAGCTGGCAAACCCTAAATCCCTCACCTGAAGTAACTTTTTGTTTTTGTTTTTGCTGAGGTAATTGGGGTTAAGTGACTTGCCCAAGGTCATACATCTAGGATGTGTTCAATATCTGAGGTCACATTTGAACCCAGGTCCTCCTGACTTCAGGGCTGGTACTCTCTCCACTGAGCCACCTAGCTGCCCCCTGAAGTAACTTTGTAGCCCAGTCTTGAGGGTATACCTTTTAAAAAATATTCAAAAAGACAGAAACACCAAAGATTTAAAGAGGAACCCCCTACCATCAAAATAAGTCCAGAACATAAGTATTTTAAAGATCAAAGGACATCCTAAAACTACAAGAATAAGTACTAAATTCTCAAAGATACTACAAAGTTCTCTTAACACACATTAAAAGGCAAAAGAAAATAAAGTAATGCTCAATAAATTGCAAAATTCAATGAATTCCCAGAGAGCATAGAACAACAATAATACATTTCAAAAAGGTTCAAGAAAAAATGAAATCCATAAAAGAAAAATTTAGGAATAAATATAGGTTAAAAGTTAGGATTCTCAATGGAGAACAGAAATTTTCAATGATCAGATTAAAAAAAATGAATTCACAGTTGAGGGTTTCTCCAAATTATTGAAAAACGAGATGAATAAAAGAAAATTCTGGGAAGATTGTAGAGTAGTTTAAAAAAAAATTCAAGAGATAAGGAAGAAAACTACATGTCAGTAAAAAGGACCATAGATAATGAAGTAATATCAGTATTAAACATATATGCATCAACTGGCATAGCTTGCACATTCCTAGAGGAAAAGTTAAGAGAGCTGCAAGAGAATTAGACAGCAAAACTATACTAGTGGGGGATCTCAACCTTGTTCTCTCTGAACTAGATATATCAAACCACAAAATAAATAAGAAAAAAAAGTCAAGAAAGTAAATAGAATTCTAGAAAAGTTAGATGTGGTAGACCTTTGGAGAAAATTGAATTGAAATAGAAAGGAATATACTTTTTCTCAGTAATATCTATATGCAAATTGACAATGTACTAGGGCATAAAAACCTCAAAATCAAATGCAGAAAGGCAGAAATAACAAATACATTTTTTCAAACCATGATGCAATAAAAATTACATGCAATAAAAGACCAGGGGAAATAGACCAAAAATTAATTAGAAACTAAATAATCTGATCCTAAAGAATGAATGGATGAAACAACAAAACATAGACACAAGTAATAATTTCACCCAAGAGAATGACAATAATGAGACAACATGCTAAAATGTATTATGAAGCAGTTCTTAGGGAAAGTTTTATATTTCCAGATGCTTACTTGCATAAAATTGAGAAAGAGAAGGTCAATGAATTGGGCATGTACCTCAAAAATCTAAAAAACCCCCATTTAAATACCAAATTTAAAATTCTGAAAATAAAAGTGGAGATTAATAAAATCAAAAATAAGAAAACTATTGAATTAATAAACAAAAAATAAACAATTTTGTTGGTTGGTTTTATGAAAAAAATTAACAAAATAGATAAGCCTCTAGTTAATTTTATTAGAAAAAACAAAGAAGAAAATCAAATTGTTAGTATCAAAAATAAAAAGGGAAAACTTTCCACTAGTGAAGAAGAAATTAGAGCAATAATTAGGAACTATTTGCCCAACTATATGCCAACAAATCTGATAATTAAATGAAATGGATGAATACTTACAAAAACATGGATTGTCCAGATTAACAAAGGAAATAAATTATTTAAATAGTTCCATTTTAGAAAAAGAAATTGAAGAAGTTATTAACTAGCTCCCTAAGAAAATATCTCCTGGATCAGAAGATTTACATGGGAAGTCAGTGAAGTTATAATAGACCAAGAAATAGCAAAACAAAATAAAAAGAATTTATATTTTTACATGGAAATGTGTACCATATATTTAAGATTGACCTTAGTGATTAAGTAGCTCAAAATAAAGATTTGGGCAGAGTAAGAGTGTGATCTGACTCTAAAAGGTAAAATTGTGAAAAATAAAAATAATTATAATGTTATGCAAATAAGATGCAGAGGAAGAACCTACACAGAGGCATTATTAGGGGGAGGAAGGCTCAGAGTTCTGAAAACCTACTCACACAGGAAGTGGGTTAAATAGGGAATACTACCTATACACATAAATACATATATATGCATATGTGTGTATGTATATGTCTATATATACTGTCATCCTCCAAAATCTATAAAGAAATAAGAAGAAAGGGAATAAGATAAGGTAGTTTAGAAAGATGTGTAGATTTAGAGGGATCATGGGTGGGAGGGAGATTAAGTAATAGCAAGGCAAATTAAGGAGTAGAATTAAGGTAGAAGAGTTAGTAGGAATAGGAAATAAGAGACATAAAGGAGCACTACAAGGCGGATCGGAATAGAATTTATTAGAAAACAAAGTAGATAAATAATTTTGAGGGATTGGCCAAATTGAATGAAGAATGAAAACCCATTTATCAATAATTTTTATATCCCAAGTATCATGGGAAGTGGTAGGGAGTAAACTAAAAAAGGAAACATTCCTCTTTCTCAATCAAGGAGTTCACACTCTAATTACAGATACAACACATTAAACAGAATTTAGGGCACGTGGAAAGTCTTCAAAGTCACTACCAGGTCAAATGGCAAAGACAAGGAGTCCTTTGAATGAATTAGTAAGTGAAATGACAATTTACAAGGGTCTGGGGATGTAGAGGCTTTCAAATTTTATAAAGAAAACGGAGGCTCCCAAAAGGTTGACTTATCCAAAGTCCCAGGGCTAATAAACCATAGAGAATTAGGGCTTAAAACTAAGCCTTCTGGCATATCCAATTCTCTTTCCAATATACTCTTTGTATTATTATTAAAGCTTTTTTATTTTCAAAACATCTGCATAAATAATTTTTAACATTCACCTTTGCAAAACCCCATGTTCCAAATTGTATTCTCCCTCCCTTTCCCCCACCCCAACCCGACAGCAAGTAATTCAATATGTTAAATGTGCAATTCTTCTATACATCTCTCCACAATTATTATGCTGCTATTAAGAAGGAAAAAAGAAGGAAAAAAAAAACAAAATGCAAGCAACCAACCACAAAAAAAGTGAAAATGCTATGTTGTCAAATATATTCAGTCCTTATAGTCTCCTCTCTGTGTCTAAATGGCTCTCTTCATCACAAGACCGTTGGATCTTGTGGAGGGCCTGAACTTTGGAGAAGTATACTTGAAATAAGGTGGTTAACTCAGTGGAATTGATGAGATGATGGTTTTCTAGTATACATATTCTTAGTACTTAGCATGATGATGTAATAGTCCTCTAGTTCATTCATACTCAATATACTGTAATGATGTAATTGTAATAGGGTATTTAAACTGGAGACAAAGTCAGATTCAGAGGGAGAATGGTTGAGACTGGCAGACTGGCAGACTGCTTGAGGAGACTGAGACTGGATCAGACATGACAGACACAAACTTTGAAGCAAATAGACTGTGAACAAGACAATAAAGACTTTGGACTCTATTCTTGTCCATCCTCATGGTAACTACCCTGTTGAGACCAAGGCCCTTCCAGAGGACCTCCAGAAAGCTAGCTTGGACATTACAGGAACTGGCCTGAATTATCTCATAGCTGAAAAGAGCCATGTCCACCAGAATTGATCGTCCACCAGAATTGATCATTGCAATACACTCCTTTTAGAAGTTAGAATAGTAGACATGAGCTAATAAAGAAAGTTCTGTCCTAGCATGAAATTGTCCATGATAACTGAACAATCGAGCCCATAATTCTAAGTCTAAAAATGGAAAGAAGAAATTAGCCATGTTCCAGACAGCAAGACTCTTTTTCACAGTGCACAGGAAATCATGGACAATGCTCTTTCTTAGCAACTGGCTCACTGTTCAGATGACTCTCAAGCACATTACTATTCCTGTAATTCTAATACCTGTATGTGGCTGGGGGTATTGAATTAGATAAGATCTATCTTCACTGAACCAGAAATGCAATTCATACACATATATACACACATACATGTATTATAAAATGTACAAATTTTATACCATAAAATATGTTATAAAATATATTTTATTACATATACAATATATTTTATCATATATTAATATATTTGAATATTTGTTTATTATTTATTACATATTTGTATATTTATAAACATATTCATATATTTGTACATATAAAATATATGAGTTATATATCATACAAATGTATATTTTAGATGTATGTGTTCCATGAGAAACAGCCATGTGTTATCTATTGGGGTGTAGTCTGTCAAAATGTTATAATACTGATTTAATGGCAGAATTAGATATTACAGCACGATTTAGTGATTATATTGGCACATAGAAGATTGGGAATAATCTCATTAACACAATTCAGAGGTATGTCTCTAGATTTCCTTGGACTCAGGAGTGTATCTTTGTGGTGTTCAGTACCCCTAAAATGATATAAGAAATGAACAACCTCAAGTTAGTCAACTAATGGCAACTTTCATGTCACTAGGACTCTATGGCAGTCATTTGGTAATAAAACATCACAGAATTATACACCAATATAGAAAAACCATAGAGAAAAACTGTTAAAAGATGATTTTAAAAATCAAAGAAGGAAGACTCCAAAGACAAATGGAGCACACACCAAAAAAGCATATTAATATGCCAGATTTATATTAACTCCTTATATCAAATGGAGGTAACTTTTGGGGAACTGATTGAACTCCTAATCACTACAATTTTCTGAGCTTCCCCAGGCTATTTCCTCCCATTCCCCTTCAAGAAGAAGAAACATGGACCAAGTTAAGACCACTTTTACAATTAGCCCATGACTTTCTTTTTGGCCTTAGAATGAAATTTAACTTTGCCACTAGAAAGAACAGCTGTCCTTACGAATATTAATAAATAACCTAAGAAGAAATTAAATACTTACCATCAGTGTCAAGATTTTTCAAAGCTTCCTGAATGTCTTCATCAGATTCCCTTAACTTCAAACTTTCTAAGGTAATTGGAATTTTAGAAGGGTGGACTTTTCCTTCACTAATATTGGAAATCTCTTCACATGTATCTTCTATTCCTACATAAATGTGCAAATAAAAAATAAGGCTTAATAAATCTGTAAAAGTGATTTCAAGCATGCCCTCATTTTCTAGAACAATTTTCTTGAGTTGGGAGACCTCTTTCTGAGAACTGAATGTCTGCATATCCTTTAGCTTTTAATTGCAAAAATTTTGTGCAATTATTTCCAACACAACAATCAGGTGAAGTATCATTAAATTATCATAGTTAAAATATTTTTCCTTCCAAATAAAAGCATTGACATAAATAAAGAATAGAAGATTCCTAGACATTCCTTTCTTTCTTTTTCTTTTTGTCAGTGGTGGGTGATTGGAAAGCAAGCCAACTTTAGAAATGAATGCTTCATAAATATCCCTAATGATTATCAATAGTAGGCACAAGCTATTCAAGAAACTTGCTTCTGCTCTTTCTACTCTCTTAATTGCTTGAATTACTAGGCAACCTTAGGCTCTCTCCAGAGACTTCTAGGAATCTACTTAAAATCCACAATATGTGTAAAAAGAAACGTTGGCATATGGCTATTTTGGGGACAGGTTCCACAGTAGGTCAGCTGCCAAGTTTTTAGAATCCTAGTTAGGCCAATTATTTCTAAGAGCTCCCTAGCTTTCTTAGATGTTTTAAAAATCAATGTAAATTCAAAGTAAACCATCCAATTAAGATAATTCTCCTAAAGCCCAGAGTGGGTAAAAATCTCTAGAGGGAAGTTGCTGAAAGGGATAGATGGATGTCATGGGGATGATCCTGGGGCCACTGGTTTTCTGAGTATGTCTGTGTTTGAGCTACACTCTGTTGTGTCTGTCATTGGAGAAATTTTTGTGTACTAGACTGTATATTAAGAAGCTATAGGTCTTAATATACAACACATACCAAAAGTCTTGGACAGCTATGACATTCTGACACCAAGCCAATGATGGCTGTATCCTTGACAATATCTTCAGAGAGCTTTCCTCTTTTTGTGAGCATAGTTGTGCCAGAGAATATTGGCACTTAAAAAGACCTTGGCACTTAAGGAATCAGGTAACTCTTATTCACAACAGATATGGGAAAGCTTCAATCAATTTGAAAAGCAATGTGGAACTGAATGACTTGCTACATACTCTCTGTGTGATTTGGGGGCCATTTTGGATAATTTTGTAGAATGTCTCCAATTTTAATGTTCTGCTACTAGTTTTGAAACTTATACTTACTTGGGGTCTTTTCACTCTTGTCTTTGATAAAAGAACTCATAAACTGAGGTAAATCCACTACTCCATCATCTATTTAAAAAAGGGAGAAAATTGGAAATCCATTGGAGACCCTTTATAGGCTTTATAGGCAAATATACAATACAAAGGGTAAAGTGGGAATTTGTCAATTAATTGGTGAATTCCAACCTCAATATCCCTTTGATTTTGTTAGAGAATTTCAAATTAAAACCTAGAGACTAACTTGGTTAGTTTTTTTTAATTTATTATCTCTTTAATCATTTTACTATCATTTGAAATTTTAAAACATTATATTCCATAAGTAGAATGTACATGCTCTTATCTCATAGAAACAAATTATACTGCTGTTCAGAAAAATGAAAGCTTTCATTTAGAAAAGTCACAATGTAAACTTGAACCACAGTTAATATAATTAATTCTTATCAAATACTTTTTTATATTTCTTATCCCAAGAAATACATATGAGACCAATTAATTGAGTGAAAACTCTTTCAGAGACATATTTACATATATACACACACATGTAGTTGCTGACAAAAAGTAACATACATACATATAGAGATGTTATGGGCCAGAACTTGAAACAAGGTGCTAAGTCAGTGGAATTGATAGAGACAATAGTTATCTAATTTAGCATGATTCAGTATGATTGATTTAATCCTACAAGGAGATGTTATGGGTCAGAACTTGAAACAAGGTACTAAGTGGAATTGAGGAGACAATGGTTAAATCTAGTTTAGCATTGATTTAGTCCTACAACAAATAATGGTTTCCTAGTGATATAATGATTGGTGTATACTCAGTATACAGCATATAAGCAAGAAGCTCTCAGGGCCAGGGAAGACAAGTGCACTAGAAGCTCTGGGAGCCTCAGCCAGGATTCAGTCGGGGAGAACTAAGGAAGACCAGAGAAGTGGTGGCAGACTCTCCTCCTTCGCTTCTCTACTAAAACCAAGATCCAGAAGGCCTCCAGAAAAACTAGCCGAGCCCCAAGTGAAGGAGACAAGACTTTGAAGGAAACAATAAAGGATTTGGACTTTAACACCTGGTTGCATTTGGGGTGATTACTGAACTGAAATGAAGGCTGAAATGAAGACCCCCAAGAAAACCCCAAAAAGAGAATATTACATTTTAGAGAGGAATATCACATATAGAGCCTCTATTAAAAAATATATCATGAGGTACTGCCTCAAAAAAAATTTATCTTTTATCAGTTAAATTACTGAAATATATAACTCTTACTTAAGAAAATTAAGTCTAATATCTTGATAATATTCATTTGTACATATAAATGTTAATTATTAAGTGTCTTAGAAAAATTAAAGTATATTTTTATTGACATCTTTTGATTTTATATAACCTCTCTTCCAGACAACCTTTCTTTATAACAAAGAGCTTATAAAGAAGAAAGAAAAAGAATTCAGAACTATCCAACATATTACTAAAGAATGACATTACATATAGAATTTTACTTAACTTTGTCTTAATCACTCAAGTCTACCAAGAAAATGTGGTATGTGCCTTACCATGCTCTTCTTTGGGGGCAAATTTGCTCATTATAATGTAACAGCATCCCTTTTTGATTGTTTTGTCATTATTTCTATTTGTATTGTTGTTTTCCTTGTACTATTTACTTCACTTTGCAACAGTTAATATAGAGTTTCCAAGCTTCTCTGTAGTAATCATTGTTTTTTCTTGCAGGGTAGTAATATTACATTCATGAAGCACAACTTGTTTAGCCATTTTATAGTCAATAAGTGTACTCTAGTTTGGTTCTAGTTCTTTACTGCTTTGGAAAAGCACTATTTTAAATATTTTGGTATATTTGTCAGTTACTTCCTAGAGAATATATCTAGGTGGCAGAATCAAAATGGCAAAAAGAGAAAACATAACTCCACAACAATCTAAAAAATGCAACAGAACAAATTCTGACTAGAAAAAGTCAAGAAAAGTCACTGCAGCTTTTTTTCAGCCCAAGGAAGACTAGGAAGACAGAAGTTGGCACACACTTAAGTGGGGGTTAGTCAGGAACACAAGACATGGAAGTAAGGCAGCAGGAAACATTCCAGTATCCAGCAAAAGAAAACTCCAAAAGAGAACATCAAGACACAAAGTGCAAGGGCAGAAAGAGATCCCAGAAACTCCCTAACTAGTGCACAATGGAGGAATGGAGGATGGAAATTCTACCATCTGCTCTCCAGTTACAAATTGTAGATCCATAGTAGAGAATAGTTCCAAAGGAACATGAACTCAACTTAGCTATGTACGGGGCATGAAATAAGTTCTGCAAATGTAGCTTTGCCCCTAGGAACAGAGTAGAGGGATTCTGCTTTTTTTTTTTTCCTAAGGCTTTAGTCTAACTTCTAAGTATGCAATGGAATAACCAGTTCAGAAGTTCCATACCAAAGGGAATCCCATGCCAAAATCAGAAATTTGATCCATCCAAACCTGCAAAAGGCTTCTAATGGCTTAACAGTGACTGAGTCCAACAGCTATATACTAAAACTCAACCACACACAAGCCAACAGACACCTGAGTCAGGAATTTGCAGAATTCAGACAAGGAAGGTAGTAAAAAAAACCTCTCACCAGAATATACCAGTTAGGGTCCCAAAGTGAGCTGAAACTTAAATCTCACTCTCATTTGAACTTATAAAAGAAGAGAATTTACATTCATACACATTTGGGTTCAGAAATTCATTTTACCTAATTCAAGTAGGAGGAAAAAAGGATAAAGGAAAAAGAAAGGAGAGAGAATAAAAGAAAGGGTCATTTACAGAAAGGTACTTTGTGCCACAGTGAAATAAGGTGCCAGGCCTGGTGTCAGAAAAATTCATCTTTGGGGCAGCTAGGTGACACAGTGGATAAAGCACCAGCTTTGGGAGTCAAGATCTGAGCCCAAATCTAGCCTCAGGCACTTAACATTTTTTAGCTATGTAAACCTAGGCAAGTCACTTAATCCGATTGCCTAAAAAAGAGGAAAAAAAATTTAGTTTGTTTTTGTTTTATTTTGTTTGGCAATTAGGTTTAAGTGATTTGTTCCAGGTCACTCAGCTAGTAAGTCTTACATGTCTGAAGGCAGATTTGAACTGAGGTCCTCCTGTCTCCAGGGCCAGTCATCTATCTATTGCATTATCTAGTTGTCCCAAGAAATTTATCTTAATTTTTTTTTTTTTTTAAAGACAGACATCTTCATGAGTTCAAATCTGCCTTCAGAGATTTACTAGCTATGTGACTATGGGCAAGTCACTTAATCCCAATTGACTCCCTCAAAAAAGAAAGAGGGATGGATGAGAGAAAGGGAAAGGGAGAAGGAGGATGGGATAAATTACCTCACATAAAAGAGGTAGAAAGAACTTACATGGTAGAGAGGAAGGTGGGGCCAGGGTATTTGATGCTTGAACCTTACTCTTTTTTTTTTTTTTTTTTTATCTTTTATTTATTTATTTGTTTGTTTTGCTTTTTATTTACCAGACATATGCATGGGTAATTTTTCAGCATTGACCCTTGCAAACACTTCTGTCCCAACTTTTCCCCTCCTTTCCCCTACCATAGATGGCCTGTAGACCAATACATGTTAAATATGTTAAAGTATATGTTAAATAATATATATATACATATTTATACAGTTATATTGCTGCACAAGAAAAATTAGATTTAGAAATAAGGTAAAAATAACCTGAGAAGGAAAACAAAAATGCAAGTGGGCAATAACAGTAGTGGAAATGCTATCTTGTGGTCCACACTCATTTCCCAGTGTTTTTTCGCTGGGTGTAGCTGATTCTCTTCATTATTGAACAATTGGAACTGATTTGGTTCATCTCATTGCTGAAGATGGCCACGGCCATCAGAATTGATCATCATATAATACTGTTGTTGAAGTATATAATGATCTCCTGGCCCTGCTCATTTCACTCAACTTCAGTTTGTGTAAGTCTCTCCAAGCCTCTCTGTATTCATCCTGATGGTCATTTCTTACAGAACAATAATATTCCATAACATTCATATACCACAATTTATTCAACCATTCTCCAATCTATGAGCATCCATTCAATTTGAAGTTTCTAGCCCCTATAAAAAGGGCTGCCACAAACATTTTTGCACATGTGGGTAGGATATAAGCCCAGTAGTAGCACTGCTGGATCAAAAGGTATGTACAGTTTAATAACTTTTTGAGCATAGTTCCAAATTGCTCTCTAGAATGGTTGGATACATTCACAATTTCACTAATAATGTATCAGTGACCCAGTTTTCCCACATCCCCTCCAACATTCATCATTATCTTTTCCTGTCATCCTAGCCAATCTGAGAGGTGTGTAGTGGTATCTCAGAGTTGTCCTAATTTGCATTTCTCTGATCAATAATCATCTGGAGCATCTTTTCATATGGCTAAAAATAGTTTGAGTCTTAATTTTGAGTCTTAATCTTGTAGGAAAACTGTCTCAAAGAGGGAATAACATACTCAGTTAAGCAAAGAAATCTAACTTGCCCTATAGGAAAACAGAAGAGGAAAAGATAAAAGGAAGTATGACAGAAGGATGAACAGAATGGGGGGGGCGGGGTTTGGTCAGAACAAGAGACAGTTTTCAGACAACATAATCAAAGCTGTTGTAGTCATATGAAAAAAATGTTTTAAATCATTATTGATTGGAGAAATGCAAATTAAAACAACTCTGAGTATTGGTTAATATAACAAAATAAAAATGACAAATCTTGAAAGAGAAGTTGGAAAACTGAGATACTAAAACATTGTTGGTGAAGTTGTGAATCGATCCAGTCATTCTAGAGAATAATTTGGAATTATGGGTAAACCATGTTGGCTCAGCAATACTACTAATAGGCCTGTATCCCAAACACAACAAAAAGAAAAGCAAAAGGACATATATGTGAAAAAAATTACAGTAATTCTTTTTATAATGGCAAATAATTATAAGTTAAGGGGATTCCCATCAATCACTAATTGATTTAATGGCTGGACAAGTTGTGTTATATGTTTGTGAAGAAATACTAAGATTTGACAGTCAGGATGCTTTCAGAAAAACCTGGAACTTAATGGATCAAACTTTTTTACATTAATCAAAGATGCAATATAAGAGCTGTTATATTTTGCTTTCATATCACAAGAGGTATGTCAGGTAATTTATTCTAATTGTTCCTGATTTATAAACATAAAGAATGTCTTCCTCCCTGCATTCCAGAAGAACTGAAAGTAAGTCTATTTTCCTAGAGATATGATGCTAGTACCCATCTCTTTCTAGTCCTGGACTTGTAATACCATGTTTTGTATAAATAAGTTTAAAACAGTTCTTTTCCTATTATGTGGCCTAAACAGTGAGTACTCACTTTGGCTAGCCTATTCCATGGCAAAACTGGAAAGATTTTTATCAACTGATGCAAAGTGAAATGAGCAGAACCAGGAAAACAGAGTAGACATATGTATGACTGACTTAATTTTTTTCAGCAATATATATCGATCCAAGATAATTTTTAAAAACATGATGAAAAATGCTATCACTTCCAAAGAAAGAATTGATGCAGTTAAATACAAATCAAATCATACTTCTAAAAAAATTTACTTTTATTTTTGGTCCACGTTTTCTTTCATAACATGTCTAATATAGAAATATGTTTTGCATCACCACACACATATAACCTATATCAAAGTACTTGCTTTCTCAATAAAGTAGGAAAGGAGAAAGGAAGAGAATATAGCACTCAAATTTTAAAAAATAAATGTTAAAACTAGTTTTGCATTTAATTAAAATATCTTTTTAAATTTCCTAGTAGTTTTTTTAAAAACCCTTTAAAATTGTCATCTCAATGTTAAAATGTTAAAAGCAGTTTAATCCAGAACTGTGAAGATCTGGAATTTTCCTGGAATTTACATTTCATAGGACCAGAACCTTGACAGCAGTGCATTGATGGTTTCCCATAATTCAGTATATATTGCAAGAATGTGAATTTTGGTTAATATATTAGTCATCCAATGAAAGTAATTAAATTAATTAAATTTTCTTTTTGAAGTGTAATATATATTATGTATAACAGATTCTTAATACATGGGTTTGAGTATATTCAGAGTATATTGGTAGGTTCTCTAGCCAATACTCTCTAAAATAAATAAATAAATAAGTGTGCCACTACACACTTTTAAATTTAATCTGCATTGTTAATACTTTCTTGACACTACAAGTAAAACAATAAATCATCTTGGTTCGTGGCATTTGCCAATTTCTGATCTACAAATGATTACATTTAGAAATCATCTCTTGAGAACTGAGTCAGCTGGTTGCAGCATACCACTGGACTCAATCAAATTATGAATCCTGAAAACTCTATCTATCCATCCATCCATCCATCTATCTATCCATCCATCCATTTATCTCATTGTCTATGTATCTACTCACAACTTGAACATGACCAAAAGATTAGTTTTGTCATGAAAAAGCACATATCCACCTGTATATGCTGAACAAATCATTATTAGTTTCACTCACCTTCAATACCCATAGAATTCAGCACTTCTTTAATCTCATCTTCAGGTATTTCAATTCCAAAACTTTCTAGGATAGGTAGCACTTCAGCCATCTTCACTTTCCCATCAGTGATATTGGAGATAACCTCGCAAGCAGATTCTATTCCTAGATTGTTCAATTTTCATGTTCAAGTTCAAATTAAAATATGAAACAAAGATTATGAGTCTTAAGGGAAAAAAAACACAAAAATCCAGATTTGGAAAATAGATTAATTTTCCTATCAGAGGGCTTCTTGGTTGTGGGACCTGACTGAAGTAACCCATGAAGTGAAAGGCACCACATGCTCCTTCTTGGTACCAACCTAGGTGTTAGAGTAGATAGATTATTGAACCTGAAATCAGAAAGACCCAACTTCAAACCCTGCCTCAGATGCTTTCTAACTGCATGAACCTGAGCAAGTCAGTCAGCCTCAGTTGCCTCATATCTAAAATAAAAATAATAATAGCATCTTCCTTCCAGAATCATTATTAGGACAAAAATGAGATGTTATTTTGTAAAGTATTTTGGAAACCTTAAAGAAGTATATAAATATTAGATATCACTGATATAATAAAAACATAAAAATCTAGTTTTCAAACAGATACTAATAAAAGTATTGTTTTAAGGGGCACCTTAGTGGTGCAGTGGATAGAGCACCAGTCCTGAAGTCAGGAGGACCTGAGTTCAATGTGACTTCAGACATTTAACACTTCAAAGCTATGTGACCCTGGGCAAGTCACTTAACTCCAATTACCTGATGGGGAGGGGGGGAGTATTGTTTTAATACAACCAATAGTTTAAATTTATATAATGTCTTAAGATAGTTTATAAGCTATCTTCCCTATAATCCTGTGAAGGAGGTAGTGTTCTTCACTTTACAGATGAGGAAACTGAGGCACAGATAATTTTTTTAAGTGACTTGACAGAGTCACAAAGCTTTGTAAAGGTGAGAGCTTGGATTTCAACTCAGTTCTTCTAACTTCAAAGCCAATGCTTTCCCCCCTCACATATCATATTTGCTTTAAGTATACTTTTATTTCTTTATACTGGCAATACACAATAATCTAGAATTAAATGTGAAGTGCTAGCCTTCAAGTTCTCCATGACTCAATTCTAGATTCCTTCAGGAACTAATTCTTCCCTTAATGAAGTCTTCCAATTATACACTAAGATCTCTCCTTCCATACACAAGTCACTAAGAATTAGTAAATTACTTACTCCTACATACCATTTAAAAATCATTGCATTATCATTATATTATTTAACTTTTAAATAGCCACATAACTTTCTGGCACCAATTTTCCTGCTTTTGTCTCTTCGTTAGATTGTAAGCTTCTTGAGGGTAAGATTCATGTCTGATATATCATTTATATGTATATAATATGTGTGTATGTATGTTATATAATATGTTAAGTTATATTAATATAATACATATTTCCCCAAGTACCTAGCATAATAGTTTATGTTCTCCAGACCATCAATAAATATTCCAGACCAATCAAAAAGTAAGATTGGTTAAGTGAACAAAACTTTAACACAAAAATATTTTTAAAGTCTAGCAAAGCACAGCTAGGTGGCTCAGTGGATAGAACACCAACCCTGAAGTCAAAAGGACCTGAGTTCAAATATGGCCTCAGACACTTAACACTTCCTAGATGTGTGACTCTTAACCCCAATTGCCTCAGCAAAAGGCAAAAAATAAAATAAAAAAAGTCTAGCACAGATTTTGGTTTTCCTAGTTTACCATCTTCCATTTAACAAAATGACTTTAATGACAGTGGTAGAATTCTTAAAAAAAAATTTTCACATCATAAACTACATAAACCATAAAAGTTTCCACCAGTGAAGGAATGGAAAGATTTAAATCAATCCAATTTTACATTTATACTCACTTTTATCTGGGTAAAATTGATCATCCTTAGTCAGTTTTTTGATAAAGTCCCTTAAATCCACCATATCATTGTCTAGAAGAGGGGAGAAAACACTACAATTCAGCTAGCCCAATGGAGAGACAAGCAGATCTTAGAAATTTATATTAACAACTTAAAAAGTAAAGTGGAGACTGTCTTATTGCCAGTCTTCTACCTTACTTTGTTATATAGACACTAACCCAAATTAAAAGCTGTTTGAGAAAAGTATGTGAAAATAAATGAGAAATAATAACAAGTAAATAACAATGATAAACAAGTAAATGAAAATAAGTGGATAAATAATCAAGTGAGAATAAAAATAATATGAAAAACACTCATAGGCTCATGATGTTAGGGTTGGAAGAGTATTTAAAGAGTATTGGTCCATTTTACAAAAACACTAATATCTAAAGAGATTAAAAGAATTAACTTGAGGACCGACAGCTTCAGTACAGCCCCAGGGTCCTAATCAATCAACAGAATTATCATCTATCAGCCAGGTAGTTGTGGCTCCTATTCCCAGTCTCCTCAATTGGCTTTAGTCTATTCTGGAGGGTCACTCTGTCTACACTAGAGATGGTCTCATTCTATAGGTACAGCATTATCATTTGCCTATAGTTCGTTCCTGACATGACAGAGCTAGGGATAAAGTTTCCCTCTGCTTTGGATTTTCCTTGCTACTGATCTTAACTCCTCTCTTATTAGCTTCTCTCACAATTCATCTCCTTGAAGTAATCAATGTCAAAATATTGGACACTTTGAGACATTCCTGCCTATCTGGCATCACAGCTCTTGCAACAAAAACCAGGAGACCTGTGAGAACTTTGTGGAAGATATGCACATTTTTGATAAGGATTAGCAATAGCGCACCATCATGACCCCTGAACTATACTATGTCCTTGACACATGGGAAAAGTTAAGTAAACAGAAAAAGGAAAAAATGGAAATCTGAATCTGTAAAATTATAATGATTGATCTTTGCCCTAGAGAAAAGATGAAGAAATGAGTTTCTTCCCTTCTTTTATTGGAGAAGTGAGGGCCTCTTGGGATGTAATGTTGCATATACTATAATATGGGGATCACTGTACTCTTTGGTTTTTCTTAACTTTTTTTCTTTATAACAAAACTTACTGGTGGTGTGGTTGAGATATATGTAGAAATTGCAATGATATAAAGATAAGACATTGATAAAATCTTAACACAGCAAACAAGACAAAAATGGCATTCCTGCTTGCCACATTTGCCCCTCCACAGTCTCCAATTATTAAAGAACTTGGAGGAATGACTGAATTTTTAGTACCCTCAAAAAAACACATATATGCATATACACTGAGACAAAGATGAAATACTCACCATCAATTGCACTGCTTTTTATTGCTTCTTTAAGCTGTTCAAATGTTAAAGGGATTCCTAAACTCTCAAGGACAGATGCCAGTTTATTTACTTTGATTTTCCCATCCACAATATTGTTGATAATGTTACCAGCATTTTCTAATGCTATATGTGCATACAAAACAAAAGGTAAATTTATTAAGTTGGTAAATATTTTTTGGAGACCAGGTCAGAATGGAAGTTCAGTGGTTATTCAGGGACCCCCCTTCAATTGCAGATCCATAAATTATCTTTGACTTCTTTTGTTTCTGACTTGAGTCAATCTGTCCCACCTGGTAGTCCCCTAGCTCCCAGAGATCCTCCATATTGCTGCCAAACTTAGTATGAATACTCATTTAATTTTATCCCTTCTGCAGCTAGGAACTCTCTCTCTCTCTCTCTCTCTCTCTCTCTCTCTCTCTCTCTCTCTCTCTCTCTCTCTCTCTGAATATATATATACATGCATACTTGCTTGCCACAAAAATACATATTACACATGTCTATGTATTTTATATGCATGTGTTTATATGTATGTGTGTATGCAGACATACACATTCACGCTTATCTGGTGATTCATAACTGGGGTGATATTTTGTTAAGCTATCATAAATGAAACTACAATTAATTCCCTCCCCACAAACAAAAAAGATACACAAAGTTGTATTTTAATTATGGACTATTCTCAGAAGCAGTTTTACAGGATGACATAATTTTAAAGATGGAAGGAACCTCGGGGAGTATCTTGTCTAATTCACACTCAAAAAAGAATTTTTACTACAGCCAAGCCAATAAGATGTCATCAATAGGCTATTTGTAGATCTCTAATGAAAAGGAAATTGTTATTTCTCAAGGCTGTTTTCTATGTATGAATAGTATCCATCATCATTAAACAATTTTTTCTTGATGTCAAACCTAAATTTGCCTCTTCACAACTTTTACTCATTGCCTTTCATTCTATTCATTAAAAGCTAAAAAAAATCTTTTACCCATCTTAAAGCTCTTCAAACACTTGATGATTTGAGACCAGAAATCAAATTGCTTCTTCTCTTGGCCCCTCCCCACCTTCCTACCTTCTGTTCTCCAAACTAAGCATCTCTGGGACTTTAAACCAAGCCTCCATTTCTTGAAATTAATAGATTGACAAATAATAGAATAGAAGTGTTTAGAATGTAATAATAAAACTTGAGGCTAGATATTTAGCCACAAACTACCAGATGACAAATTGTTTGTAGCTTAGGGCTTTTGACGGTTAGATACTCTTGTGTGCTTTTTTTTCCCTGCCTGTCTATATCATGATGTTCAAAAGAAGTACTGGGTACTCAAGATATTATCTTGATATTATCCAAGCTTCAGATTATACCCAAGTGGGAAATAAGTACAAACTCTGGCTCCCAGTTACTTAGAATTTCTTTGCATCAATTGACAAGATTTACAGGGACCAAGTTAAACAGTTTTGTTTCAGAGTCCCTCAAAGTATATTTAGGTACTTTAAAAGCCATCTCTCCCCTTTCACTTCATATCTATTGCTCACTATCTAAAAAAGAATTCTAAGGAGTAAAAAGAGAGAGCCATTGGTCTAGGACTGGAAGCAATAAACAGTAAACAATAAGGTAGTAAACAATTTTTCCTAGCTTATCCTTATTGTCATCTGAATTCTTGAATTAGACCCATATCCCTGGAGCCTGAGCCAACAAATCTTATCTAGCCTATAAACCCAGTTCGTGTCCCATCTTCTTTTTCTAAAGTTTCTCGGACTTCTCCAGCCGAGAGATTTCTTTCTTCTCTCAACTTATAGTTGCTCCCTTTCAGAAAATAATCATGTGTTCTCTTGGAACAGGATGATTATTTAACTATATCATTACTTAATTCTTCTGTATTTATATCATGATTCCCCGATTAAACTAAGAGCTTCTTGAGACAACCATGACAGTTATATTGATATATTCTTAATAGCAGCTAAAAAAAAGTCTTAATCAAAGTAACTGATAAATTTAAAATGACTATACCTAAAAATTCGTTCAAAAACAAAAAAAGATCTAAAAAGTAGTTATTTATACAAAATTCCTATTTAATAAGGAATATGTTAATTATAGCATATTATATATAACAATAAGGAATATAGAATAGTCATTTAACTGAAGAGAAAGGGGAGAGGAGATTGACTAACAGTTATCACTTATCTTTCTTTTGAAATTCATACTCACGCTGTTTCTCATTAGACTCTAGATTTTTGGTCAAAATCTCAATAAAGGTTTTTAAAGGCAACTTGTCATCATCTGCAAAAGTGAAAAAAGAATGTATTATAATGGAGAGGTTATAAATAGACCTATAAATCAAGCTGTAGAAATTACTTAAAAATAGGGAACTGGTAATTATTTTGAGACCTTTCAATTCTTCACTTTCCTTTGAGTTGCATAGCTCAGACTGAAATTAAAAGCTGTCTTTTTGCACAGGCAAAACCAATTCAATCAAAATTAGAAGAAAAGTAGGAAATTGGGGGAAAGATTTTGAAGCAAATTTCTCTGATAAAGGTCTCATTTCTTAAATATATAGAGATAAACTAGACAAATTAATAAAAAATAGGAACCATTACCTTATTAATAAACAGTCAAAGAACATGAATAAATAGCCACAAATATTTTCTCAAACTCTTATCTTAGGCCTCCTATTTTTCTGTCTCTGTGCTCCTTCTCACTTGACTTTATCAGTTATTGTGGATTTAATTATTATCTCTATAATTGACAAATAAATATATCCATATACACTTTCTCCTTTGAGCTTCATTTTCACATCACCAACTATTTACTAAACATTTAATACTGAATGTCTCAGAGATAACTCAAATTCAACACTCCCAAAACAAAATTCATTATCTTTCTCACCAAACTTATACCTCTTCCAAATCATAACTACTTCATCTCCCAGCTTCATAATCTTACCAATATCCTTGATTCCTAACTCTCTCTTCACCTTTCATATCTACTGAGTTGCCAAATTTTACCATTTCTCCCTCCACAACATCTCTCACATCTCATCTGTCTTCTCTTACTTACACTGACACCATCTTAGTTCAGATTCTTATCACTCTTACTTGGATTATTGAAAGAACTTTATTAATTGAGCTTCCTACCTCAAAGCTCTCAGCATATCCATCCTACACACTGCTGTCAAAGTGATTTTCCTAAAGGAGAGATCTAACCATGTCATTCTCCTACTCAATCAACTCCACTGACTTCTATTGCTCTAGGGTTAAATTTATTTAGCTGTTAAGGCCTCTATAACCAGGATCCAATCAATTTTTTCATGCATATCATATATCATTCCCTCTCCTGAAATCTGCCACTCAGCCAAACTATACTTCTCTCTGTTCCTCACACATGACTATCTATTGCTGTGTCTTTGCACTGTCTCACGGGTATCTTTCTCATCTTTGTTTCCCAGCATCCCTCTTTTCCTTCAATATGCAGCTCAAGCAAATGACTTTTTCCTTGTCTCTCTTCTATCTTTTTATTTCACTATTTTGTATTCATATTTATTCTTGTTAGCTTTATTCTGGATATATTTATATATGTAGTAATTGTCTCTCCCATTAGTATATCATTGTCTTACCAGAAGAAATTATTTCATTTATTCTATTTATGTTCATTCCCAGCACTTAGTATAGTGGTTAGCATATGCTTTAAAAATACTTATAGCTATTTGGATAGTTATAGAATATAGGATTCTCCCCCAATTGTGGATTGAACAAAACCAAGTGGGGCTTATAATCATGTTCTTGGTAATATATACCAAAAAATAATTAGTACACATTGATTGATTGATTATGAGAGTGCCAAAGACAGAGAACAGTAATTATAAAAATAAAAACATCTTCCTTTGAATTGAAATAAGCATTAACATAATAAATCATTTTCATATAGTAATTATGATTATTTTTCTATTTATGCCTATTCATTTTCTCCCCCTTACCACAGGATTTCAGTTTAGGGCATTTCCTATAGTCAGGAGAATAAATCTCAATTAAATGCATAGAAATACATATATTAAGCTAGCCATAGGTAAAATATTTAGTATCAAGTTGGCTTCTATGTGCTTAACTTTTTTAATGAATTAAATATTCTCATGACATATAAATCTTTTTTGTTCGTTATTAATTGAAAGCAAAGTTCTTACATTCTTTTTAAAGTACAGTGTAACATGGCTTCCTATGTAGCCTATATTTGGACAGAACATGGGTCAAATCACAAAATCAAATAAATCAAAATCAAAAATCAAAATCAAAAATTAAATAAATATAGAATACTTTAATATAAAACCCTTATCAAATGCCCCCACCCCAAAACACTGTACTAATATTATAAGATATTATAGACTGTAATTTCTAATCCAAACTTTTTACTATTTCATGTAGCTTTTCCTTCAGATTTGTCTTAATTAGTGAAATTTTACTGAATATCTACACTATACAAAAGAACTACCATGGTCTAATCAATAGTGCCAAAATTTCTGTTGATTTTTTTTTCTTGTCAATGGAAAGTTGTTTTTTTTTTCTTGTTGTTTCACTTATGTTTGATCCTTTGTGATTCCATTTCTAAGCAAAAATACTGGAGTGCTTTGCTATTTCCTTTTCCTGTGGATTTGATGAATCCATTTTGTCAGGCAATCAGACATTAAATGATTTGTTTAGTGTCACAGAGCTAGGAACTATCTGAGGCTATATTTGAACTCCTATCTTCTTGACTCCAGGCCCAATGCTGTATCTTCTGGACAATTGGCAACCTCTTGATTTATTATCCCAGTAGTTATATTTTTAGTTCTGAGAATTCTGGGTAGAAAGTTCCCAAATTCAAAAGATTTAAAAACCATATCTGGGCATTATGATAGAATGTCAAAAGTCAAATCAAGTCAAGGAGCACTGATTAAGCACATCAGACTCTATGCTAATACTGAAAACACAAAGAATGGCAAAAATTAGTGACTGCCCTTAAAACAATTATTGCCCTTAAAAAGCTTACAAACTAATGGAGAAGACATATAAACAACTATATATAAATTTTATATATGTGTGTGTGTGTGTGTGTGTGTGTGTGTGTTACACACACACACACACACACAAAGTTAGCTGGAGATAATTTCTGAGACGATGTACTTGTATCTACTAGGATGGGTAAAGCAAGGTTTAAAGGAGAGTTTTAACACTGGAATAAAAGATTTGTAAGTATTCAATTTTCCTAAATGATCCTTTTCATAGAACTAAGACCAACTTTTGGTAATAAAGACATTCTCCAGTACCTATCAACTTCACAAAACAAATATCTATTTGAAATTGATCTTTGATACTGGCTCTTATATGTTGAATTTTCCATTATTTAACAATCCACTTCACCATCTTCCCAGAATATCTGCTCCTAAACTTTCTAGACTAGTTTAGTTTAAGACCAGAACAGACACTCAATGACATTCCCAACTCAAAAACTTATATGGTCCTGCCTGTTTCTCAAATTTCCCTGAATTTTGATATACAACTATAGGGATTGGAGACCTAAAAACAAATGAAGAGTGATAAATGACGTTGAGTTAATATCTAATAAATAAAGTATTGTAGGTTGGTTGAAATTAGGAAAGGTTTCAGTAAGACATTAATATTTGGGAGTATTCTGGTATCTTACAAGTGTCAGAGCTGAGGTAGCTAAATTCCCATCAATACCTTTCTTGTGATCTCACCTCTGTCACTGCCTGTCCCTTACCAGAACTCCCAGAGAATCTTCCTCTTCATTCACTTTATGTGACCTTTCCTTTGCAAAAGGAGAAACAAGCACACCTGAACTGTAATGACCACAGTCACCCTACTCAAACTTCCAACTTTGTAGAAACCCGAGTCTATGAAAGATCTGTCAAAGAATTCTTGATCTGGAAACACCCTCTCCCATCGCTGATTGTGCTTTTTTATACTTAACAGATAAGCCCTGGGATGACTTTAGGCATAAAGTTTTATTTAACCAGGGATATGTGGCTAAGGTCAGATTCTTAAACTGCCTCTCAGATTCAAAGATATGCTGAGATGTTAGCTTTGCCTTTAATCAGAAATGGCATTTATGTCATGGTCCCTCCTTCCTTTGGCAGTATGGTGAAGATAACTATATTAACAATAGCTAACTTTATATAGTGTTTACAACGTTCCAGGCATTGTGCTAAGTGTTTTACAATTATTCTCTGTCTTGATCCTGATAACAATCTGGGAGGAAGGTGCTATTATTATCACCATTTTACAGATGAGGAAACTGAAGCATAAGGTAGTTCAGTGACTTGCTTAATGTTACACAGTTAATAAGTGTCTGAGGCATTATTCAAATTCAAGCCTTCCTAAAACTAAATCTGCTTTATCTGCTATACTGCTTAGCTGTCCAAATAAAATACACAGTATTACCAAAAAAAAGTCCCTATTATGTTGGAAAACAGTGATCAAAACAGTTTTCAAAAATAAGTTCATGGACTTTGTCCAATTAAGAGCCTCTGTACTAAAGGGAATATACAAACTTACATATTCTAAGAATTAACATGATAAATGCCTCACCTACCATCAAGCTCAGTTGTTTGCAAGGCTTCTTCAACATCTTTATCAGTTAACTCGACCCCACAACTCTGCAGGGTTTGTGGGAAATCATCCTTCCTGACTTTCCCATCAATGATGTTAGTAATAATGTTACAAGCATTTTCAATTCCTATAAATTTAATAGCAAAAATATTAAGTTGGTTAATCTAAAGGCACTGATACAACCATATTTTGGGAAGTGTATTTTTTTTCTAAAGTAAGAGTTCTTGGGCTTTTTGGAACTAGCCCCCAAACTTATATTTGTTACCATTTTTAAAAATCAGCATTTTTGAAAAGATACCATGGGAACTGATGTTTTTATTAAATGATAATAAATCTAATATGAATATGCAACAAAAATTAAAGTAAAGAAATGCTTTATTTTAAAATGTGCATGCCCTAAAATATATATATATTTTGAAACAGGACAATTAGTAATCAAAGAAAATAGTATTAGCATTTATATAATTCTTTAAGGCTTGTAAAACACTGTACAATACGATCTATATAATAAGGCTCTTTCCAAATTAACTAGATTTTGAGAAAGAAATATTTTCCATGATCCATGGAAGGATGATAAGGAACCACAGATTCTGTCTGGAGAGTAAATATTGAACTATTAGTCACAGCAATAAAAGATAAGTCCTTATGGCTCTCTATCAAGAACTTTCATGATGATCATTTGCTGACTTCCTATAAATAATCTAGAAGTAACCTATCTTTCTGTGATATATTTCTAGGTTGTAATAAAAAGTCTCAACACTTGTCAACCTCAACAAATAATATCCATTTCTGTAGATTTGTGGTACAGAGCTAATAATATTTCCAGAAAGAACCTACATCATATTATAATTCTAAAGTGCTAGGCAGGAAACTGAGGATCTTTGGATTTTCAGGAGTGCAACTATTTGAAAGTAAGAAAAGAGAACATGGATTTTTAAAAGATGGTTGAGAAGATGAGATGTTAAAGACTAGGAGTTAAATTTGTCAAAAGAGTTCAACATATTCTTGACCAGGAATGGAGTGCATTTACTGAGAGTTACAAATTCTATATATTGATTTAACCAAATATAGAAAGAGAAAAAAACTGCTCAAGTATTATTAGCTAATTGAGATACCATAAAAGGTTGTAGCTATAAGAATAACAGAGAAAAGGCAGAGTAATTCCTAGGTAAGATTACTCCACCAAGCAATCATTCAAGGATGTCTGGTTTGTAGCTCAAAGTATGGGTCACTATCCCTCACCTGGACTCAAATGAAGAGCATATCTTAATCTCATAAGAAAAGAAGGTTGGAAGGAAGGAGGGTTGTTGCTAGCTCATTACCAAATTTTCCATCTATCATGTTCTTTGCACCTCAGCTCTATAACCAATCATGTTGCCCTTAATTCCATAATATCATTACCCTGTTGTGTTTTTGGTTCTGTGCTCCCCCAAATTCTCTATAAACGAATTATCCTCTTGCTCAGGGTCTTTGGCATTAATGGAAGCAAGCCACTGATGTATTTTTTGGCACATAGTATGTACCACTAATAAATATTATTCATTTTGCTAGGAAGCTTGCCTAAGTTTACTCTTAAAATTCACTTGCAACATGGGGGGAAAATATCTAGGAAGAGGCCCAGTATTAAAGTTCATAGCTTTATATGTCTATATATAAACACAGAATTTGAGTAACAAAGTGAACTAAAGGTCTTAATTCTACATTTAATGTAGTAATAAAATAATATGGCAATTAGAAAAATATCTTATTTTGCAATGCTTAACTGATTTCATGTACAAAATTTGATTTTCAAGTTATCAAAAGGACAACAAATGGCTGAACAATCTTGATTTGTCATTAAAGAACAGATTTCATTAAACCAAGTTCTGAAAGTGAGAAAAAATGTGGGCTGCTAAAAACTTTGCATAAAGTTAAATTTAAATATTTTAAACTCCACAGAAGATTTACCAATTCTGGAATGGAGTGAGAGAAAGGCTTAATCATTCCTGTTTCAAAATTCATACTCACGTTGACCCTCAGGAAATTCTTGTGCTTTAGCCAAAGACTTCATGAAGGTTTTTAAATCCACTGTTCCATCATCTGTAATAGAAAGGGCAAAGAGAGGGTGAAAGGGAGAGTAGGAAAGGGAAGATAGTTCAGTGGAAACATAAGTAGATCCTTTATATTCAGATACACAAATAACAAATAAAAAGAAGGGTAGTTTGAAATTATTTAGGGAACTGCCAATCTTCTGTTTCTATTTTTTTGTTGTGTTAATCAGGTCCTGGCTAAAAAATTTATTCCAGAAACTAATTTGGTAAGCACTTTTTTACCCAGGGATAAAGCTAAAATGAAATAATAGAAGTAAAGTACTTGGCAAATCTTAGAAATGCTAAATACAAAAGCTAGTTGTTATTATTGTTATTATAATTATTAGCTTACAATCACCAGACTTCCATTCCTTGAGCCTTTCTTTACTGTATTCGTGTTAAACTCAAGCAATATTTTTAGAACAATATATGAGTATACTGGTTCTCTCTATGGAAAAAAAAATGTATGCCCACATATACTTAATGCATACAGAAGTTTAATCTGCATTATTAATATTTTATTAGATAATAGAGAATCAACAAAACAATAAATCAAGCTCTAATTTATAGCTATTGTTGATTTCTGAGGTCATAATGAAAATTTAACAATCTGCTAGATTAGTGTTGGCTCTGGTGACTTGCATGACTTTATCCTATGCCCTAAATTCATCATCTTGTTTTAATCACTTTCTACTCATTTATAATTCTATAATATTAAATTCCAAAAGGACAAAGTGCTTTATTCATGGAATCACACTTTACTGTTAGACAAATGGAAAGTTTTACTTAGATGGATTTGACTCAGAAGAGAAAAAATAAATAAATTCTCATCAAATATACTTTTAAGTTTCTGTTTGAAAAGGAAAAAAATGAGAAAGCACACTTTTTTAATTCTGCAGAGAAATGCATGTTATTCTGGTCTCAAATGAAATATTGTGATTGAGTTTATGTGGTCCACACAGATTTTTCTATTTTCGTGGGGACCCAGAGAGATTTACCAGGAAGAGGTGATAATCTCATCTTGCCTTGTAGTGATAGTGCTTCAAATAAAAACACCAGGAAGAGAAAGAACATAAAGCAGAGAAACTGGCCACCACTGAGAATACCAGGGCCTATGTCTTCAATACTGCTTTGAGTTTTGTCTCTATGTTTGATTCTCTAGTAAACCTTTTATTACCACATAAATCAAGCAATTCTTCCAGTATTCCACAAAGCTCTTTTTTTTCAGACTTAGATCTCACGACTCACTGCAGAAAATGAATCATGCATGGACAGGGCAATTTTGACCTCCTGACTTCAGAGAAAGAAACTATAAAACTGTGGACAGAGAAGGTCATGGGTCAGAAGAATATAGTTAAGAACATGGAACATTTCATCTCAAACACTTATATAAGTTCTGACCCTGTGAGCTAGAGAGACCACTATATAAAGATCATGATGGGAGAGGTATACAAGATTGCAAAACTAACAAGTAGTGATTGTATTAATGAGTAAAAGCAGCCCATATTCATGCTTCAAATATACGTCCTTTTTAGATTTTATTTTTCACTTTGTTCTCTGCTAATATTACCATGCTGCATCATTTAAGTTTCATACTTGCTAACTTTTCATTTATAGGATTAAAATAAAATTGCAATATAAAAAATATTTAAAGCAGTCCATAACTGATGAAATGATGAGCATGCAAACTATCATTCTCACTACCAGAACTGGATTCTTAAATTCTTCTGTAAATGACTACACTGTGTTTAAGATTTTCTTTGGCTCTCAATTTTCCATTTTCTAGATAATCCCCCAGCTCCATCACTCAACAATTTGATGCTTAGAATGGCTGCTTTATTTTCTTCTGTAACTCTTTCCCACCTCTAGATTTCATTGATCCCAACTCTTAAATTATGTTCTCCACATTATCTCTTGTTGAATTTAGAACTATCCAATCTTTGGCTCCCCTTCAGCAAAGAATTTCCAGTAGAAGTTGGTCCCTTGGAAAACATCATATTCATCTGTATTGTCCAAAACTGAACTGGCTATGGCTCTGCCCTTCCTGGACTATTGTATTCTATCTATATGACTCTCAAATTAATCTGAATCTGAAAATTAGTACATTTATTTGGATATAGAAGTGTGTTAAACAGCAAAGAAGGGACAGAGATCATAAAATGAACATGTTATACATATCCAGAGTTTGTAGGCTAGCCCACATCACAGTTATAATATGTAACATAACTACATAACTTTTGGCATAAGAAATTAAATAGGAATTTGGGGAGAATTTTGCAGAAGCTGCAGATTGCATGTAAAGGCTCACAGATGATACAGAAAAAATTTAGAAGCTCAGAAATGCATAAAATATATGTATTGTATTGTAAAATAACATATTTTGTCTTTTAATACCATAATAATTCAGACTTCTTCTCTAGTACAAAAGGAAGGCCAAAAAAATTTACATGAATTTTACAAGATCACAGGAATGCTGCATCCTTAACCCCAACAATGTGTAAGGAATAAATGTACCCTATAACTGATGATGAATCATTCAGTAGTCTCAAGTTATCCAGACATACGACAAAGATCTCTATGGCAACCACTTCGAAAAAAAGTTAGTATGAAATTGTGAGTGCCACACCAGCAGAGAAGACCCCTAAGTTCATGAAGATTTTCTTTAAATTCAGCTTAATTTCTAGCCACCATCAGGGAGAAATCTAGAAATCTGGATTCTCTCTAATAAAGACCAGAGGAAGATTACATTGAAATTCTCCTACTTGATGAACTGAAGCATTAGCACATGAGGACAAAAGGCTCTACTTCTGTGAAAGTCAATGAATTACTCTGCTACTGTGTTGTTTTCTGCCTTCCTTTCACCCATGCTGTGCCTTGTTATTTCATGAGCTTCATATTATTTTCTAACCTCTTCCATTGCTTACACTATCCTTTAAAGGACCCCTTTCCAATAGATGACTCTTAAATAAAAGGTTAGTGAAAATTACTTCAGTCATGCCTCCAATGTGGTTGACTGAAGTTTTAGTTTTGCTAATATAAAAAACAAATATATATTCTGAATAAATAACTCAATAGATAGTCAAATTACTCACCATAAATCTCAGTTGCATTTAATACTTCTTCAATCTCATCCTCAGTTACCTCAACCCCCAAGTTTTCCAAGGTAGGCTCCAATTCATCAAGTTTAACTTTTCCATCAACGATATGGCTGACAATATCATTTGTCTTTTTCATTTCTATATGTATACAAGTATCAAAGTATAAATATTAAATTGATGAGACTAAAGCAATACACAAATCTTTATTTGGAGAATTTATAGGGAATATCCAGAGAAACAATATAGAATAAAAAATTGCTAGCTTTGGAACTCGGAGACAAGAGAGTCTGGGTTCAAATCTTTCCTCTAATGTGCATTTGTTTGCAACTATGGACACATCAGTTCTCTGAGCCTCAAGTTCTTTACCTCCAATGTGGGGATAACAACACTAATGAGGCCTTCCCCTCATGGGGTTGTAGTGAGATTTAAATTAAATAATGTGTGTAAAAGCACTTTGCAAGCTTTAAAGTGAACTAGCCTATTGGGCATATCCTTCTGGCCCATTCCATCTGTCTGTAAAATAGGACCACAAAGAAACCTTGTGTTTTCCAAAGATTTCCTGTCCCTGAGATCTAGACTAGAATCAAGAGGAGAGCTACAAAGGAGATACAAGGACAGCTTCTTGGTTCCCCCAAAGGGAAATGTGAGCAATTCTACAAAAGATGTCTTAGTTGTGAGCATTCTGGTCACAACACTAACTAATTTCTAGGCAACTTAAGCTTGTAAATATAAACCAAACTATATTTCCAGCCCATTAAGGCTTAGAAATCTAAAATACGGGAAAGGGTATGGTAAAGAGGGATACATGTAACCAACAGGACTTCTGCAGGCCAGGTGATAATCTGGGCAAAAGCCTTCATACTACATCCCCTAGATCTAATCTTGGTTGCTGTGTCATTTCTTCAGTCTCTGAGTTCCTAAGTATTCACTGATGGTAATTCTAGGCAGAAAAAAAAAAACAAAAGAAGCTTCCTTCAAATCTCAACTAAAATCTTGCTTTCTTCAAGATACTTTTCTAGTCTTCCTTATTAATTCTAATGCTTTTTTCTGAGGTATCTCCAAATTATCCTGGATATATCTTTTTTATACATAGTCATTAGCATATTGTCTCTATGATCAACATCAGCTTCTAGCTTCTAGAGAGGAAGAATTGGGTTTTGCCTTTTTTTGTATTCCCAATCCTTAACACATAGTAAGCATTTAATAGTAGGCCTAACATAGTAAGCAAATGCTTGTTGATTTGATAAATTTTGTCTGTCTTCCAAGAGTTACTTTCCCTTTCCAGGAAGTCATTCCCTAACTAATCAAGGCTAGAGAATTTCTAGTCTCTCTCTGAATTCAAGACATATATAGTCTCAAGAAGTAAATAACTCTGGGCTGTCTTGTAACATTTCTTAAATTGTTATCTTATAGGAGTATTTAATTCTGGTACAGTTATCTATCTTTTCTGCACTAATGTTTGTTTTATCTAATTTTCTGGATTATAAATTTCTTGAATCAGAGAATGTGAATTGCTAGAGACCTTAATAGCCATCTAGTCCAACCTATTCATGAACAGTAGTCCCATTCTAACATATTAGACAAGTAGCTGGCCAACTTCTGTGTAAAGCTCTACAGTGAGAAGGAACCCACCTTCTCTCAAATTAGTTCATCATGACTTTGGACAACTCCAATTATTAAGAATTTTCTCCTCACATCAAGAATAAATTGGTCTCTTTATATCTAGGGCCACATATTTTTTTCTTTGCAAAAGCAACTAACAAGATGATATATAAAATAACAATCAGTAAATATTGGTTGATTATTTAAAATATTTGACAAAATAATGCCTTGCAGGGTTTACCCAAAAAGAATCCTATCCAAATAGAAAGTCATTTTTTTTACTCTCTGTTTAAGAGGATACTCTATTTGACAAATGACTAAAAATGAGAAGTAGCATTAGATGGTAGCACTCCAATAATATTTGTTAAAAGTTATGAAATGCACCAACACAGGAACAGGAAGTTTTAGTCACTCCTTTTTTGAAATTCATACTCACGCATTGCTTCCTTCGATTGTTGCCTTTTAGCCAAATTGTCAACAAAACTCTTTAAGTTTATAGCTCCATCTACTAAAAAAGAGAAAAACAAATAAGATGTCCAGTGGAAACTCAAGCAGATCTTATTAAAAATTAGATCTACACAGTAAAGAATTAAGTGTAGACTAGCTTTTCACTCATTCCCTTGTTTTATATTACATTGAAACTAAAAGGTTATCTCAGAAGCTAATACAAGCATTTCTTCCTTTATTGATTTAACAAAAATTTAATGACTTTTTTTCCAATGGGGAATTTCAAAAGTGGAAGAAACAAAGAACACGGTTGCAAACTGCTCTTCATTTAGATGAATAATGTTATTTAGATGAAAAAGCCACATGATGACCTTGACTAGAGGTGAGAAGAATAATGATAGAATGGAAGCTTCTTGGGAAGTAGGAGGGTGTGTTTCATTCTTTGGTTCTATACCCTCAGTGCTTACCAGAATTATCTGGCAAATACTAGATTGTTAACAAATGTTTGTCGATTGACTGAAATACAGTTCTATGCTTCTACTAGAAAGAAAATATCACGCTTGATATTGTGTAATACGTGTTCATATATATTGTGCATATTTTATATTTATATATGTATTTATAAAAGGAATTCTTAACTTTTTGTGTCATGAACCCCTTTTTTGGCAATCTGATTAAGCCTATAAGCTTAATGTTCAATGAACTGATGTCATCTGAATACAGGCTGAAGGTTCTTCTCTCTCTCTCTCTCTCTCTCTCTCTCCCCTTTCCTTCCTGTCTTCTTGTCTTTCTTCATCTCTTCCTTCCTCCCTGCCTCTCTCCTTTCCTTCCTTTCCTTCTTCCTACTCCCCTTCCTTTCCTTCTTCTTTCTTCTCTCCCTTCTTCCCTCTCTCCCTTCCATTCCTTTCTTTTTTATTCCTTCCTACCCTTCTCTCTCCTTCCTTCCCTCTCTCCCTTTCTCTTTTCCCTCTCCTTCCCTCCCTCCTTCCTTCCTTTTTTTTGAGTTTTCTTACACAAAATGACTAGATATAGAAAAGTTTTACATGATTGCACATGTATAACCAATATCAGATTGCTTACTGGAAAAAGGCAGAAGGATAGCATTTGGAGCTCAAAACTTTAAAAAAGTGCAGTGAATATCAAAAAACTGTTTTACATTTAATTGAGAAAAATACAAAATATTATTTTAAACAAGCCCTCTGATTCATACTATTTTTATTTTTTGTGTACAAATGGATACTCTCTCTGATAGTAGTTCCTTTAAGAAAGCTATTTAATTGCTCCTGAAACCTTTGGAAATCACCATTTTTGACAAGGTGCTTCTGTGGAGGCCAGTATAATATACATTTCAATTGGAATTCTGATTCAGCTTATTGTTTATGAGTGACAAGGACAGAGCAAGGCAAAAAGAAGAACCTGGAATTGGAGAGATGCCGTATTAAAGCAAGTAGTAATCAGAGTGAGACAAAAATTCATGTGACTCCTCAAATTTCCCATGCTCTGAAGTACAATATGGATCTCAACCAAGCATTAGATTTTCAATGGGTCTTTTTCTACACAAAGACTTTTATGCATGGCATTCTGAAATGGTGTGTGTGTGTGTGTGTGTGTGTGTGTGTGTGTGTGTGTATTGGTGTTGTCCAGACCTATGATTTCAATAATATTAGGAATTCATA
The DNA here is from genome assembly GCF_902635505.1 of Sarcophilus harrisii. Taxonomy (NCBI): domain Eukaryota; kingdom Metazoa; phylum Chordata; class Mammalia; order Dasyuromorphia; family Dasyuridae; genus Sarcophilus; species Sarcophilus harrisii. Next base: position 325,335,688 of record NC_045429.1, read on the forward strand.
GTGAAGTAAACTGTCTTTAGACCAAAGCAGATTAGCAAATTGACTGGAGATATTTGAAGTGTCAAGTGACCTGTCCAAGATCATATAGACTGTGTTAGAGGAAAAACTGGAACATAGCTTTCTATCTTTTACATCACTTCATACATCTTCATACACACAAACACATAGGTATTTATGGAATGTGGGCAGGGAACTAGAGTTATAATTTCATTGATAAAAGTGATTTCCAATAAGAAGAAATCATATACCAATGTAGATAATAATCTACAAATTACACAAAGTGCAGTGTTGGGTTAGTGAGTGAAACAACACGTCCATGGTCACAAAGATGATATGAGTCAGAAATGGGTCTTGAACCCCACTTTTCCTGGCTCTGATACTGGCTCCCTATCACTGTGCTTTTTTGTCTTTGCCTCATATGTCCCTATAGTTTAAGACTTCATTGTCTTGTCTGTATCTTTCTGGGTCTGTTTTTGTCTCTGCCTTTCTTTTTCTGTCTCTTTCTCTGTCTCTGTATCTTTCCTTGTTTCTCTGTCTCTGTGTCCATCTGTCTATCTGTCTGTCTTTGTCTATGTCTTTGTCTCCTGTCTGTGTCTGTGTCTGTGTCTGTGTCTGGCTCTCTCTCTTTCTCTCTCTCTCTCTGTTTTATTCTGTTTCTGTCTCTGTCTCTCTCTGCCTCTATCTCTCTTTCTCTCTCTCTCTGTCTCTGTGTGTGTGTGTGTGTCTCTCTCTGTCTCTCTCTCTTCTCTCTGTCTCTGTCTCTCTCTCTCTCTTTCTTTCTCTCTCTCCTTCCCCCTGTGTATCTGTCTGTATGTAAGTATGTATCTATCTTCCTTTACCTCTCTTTGTTTCTGTCTATATATCTTTGTGTGTCGCTTTGTGTCTTTCTCTATTTCACGTCTGTTTCTGATCTCACTTCCTCTGTGTGTATGTGTGTATGTCTCTGTCTGCCTGTGTCTTTCTCTGTCTCTCTCTGTGTCTGCCTGTCTTTGTCTCCCTTTCCCTTTCTCTGTCTGTCTCTATCCATCTGCCTATCTGCCTCTCTCTTTCCCTCTATATCTTTTTGTCTCTGTCTCTGTCTGTCTGTCTGTCTGTGTCTCTCTCCCTCTGTCTCTCTGTCTGTCTGTCTCTCTCGTTCACTCATTTTGTATTTTTTATGTAAGTAGGGCCATCCCATGTAATATGTATGAAATTGCCTTTCCTATTTCTAGCCAACTGCATGTGTGACTTGGCATTTTGCTATTTTAGACTTGCAGTTATGTAATAATTCCATACTAAAAGGACTTGGCATTTGGGGTATGATGTTGCAAATCTTCAACCCTCCCCCTGCCTAAAGACAGTGATTTGGGGTGAGGGAACAGGATGCTGCATCAGTTAAAAAGCAAGCAGCTTCCTGTCCATTCTCTTCCTTTGACTCTTCTATGTAGAAAATTGTGCTTTCTTAGACTTTCTGTGGAAAAGGAGAGCATAGATATCCTTCACTTCCAAGTGTAACACAGGCAACCAGGTGACCTTGCATCTGAGCTTTTCCTTAGCTGCCTTCCCCTCCCTTTTTTTTTTTCATTTGATGAGGAAGTAATCTACAATAATTCACAAGTTTGAGGGCTACATTGTGAGTTTTAAAGATCTAAAAGACCCAAATCTCTATAGTTGGTTCTACCTGGAAGTTGCCTGGGAACTTGCCTGGGAAGAACTATCCTAGTGCTCCAGTAGACAATGATGAGAGGACTGACCCAAACCCTGGTTTGGCTTCCTAGAAAATAGAGAATCTGACAGATCCAGTGGCAAAGCTGATGAGAGATCTAAAATGCTTCATTAATAAGTCCTGAAATTTTCTTTATGACTAGATGACATTTAAATTTCTGGGTTTTTAAAAATTATTTTGAATTTGTGCAAATGAAACAAACATGGTATAATTTGTTCAAGTTTATTTATTTATCTCATTTTTTAAAATTTTATAATAGATTTTATAAAATATTGTTTTTAACATTCACCCTTGAAAAACCTCATGCTCCAGATTTTTATACCTATCTCTTTGTTTCTCTATTCCCAAAACAGCAAGAAATCCAATATAGGTTAAACATGTAGGATTCTTATAAACATATTTCCACATTTATCATGCTTACACAAGAAAAATAAGATCAAAAGGGAGAAAATGAGAAAAAAAGCAAGCAAACAAAAATAGCAAAAGAAAAAGGTGAAAATGCTAGCTTGTGATCCACATTCAATCTCCATAATCCTTTCTCTGGATGCAGATCTCTCTATCACAAGTCTATTGGAATCACCTCATTGTTGAAAAGAACTTGGTATAATTTTTAAAAGATGATTGAAGTTTCTTTAACAGCCATTTTCAACATTACTCTATTTTGTTTTAAGAAATTCTGTCAATGAAAGTCATGAGTCTTTTTATTGCTTTTCTTTGTATGTGAAAAATAAATACCTGTCCCATACTTCATCCTGTTGCCGCTAGACATATCATGTAGGCTAATGTTATTAGATCATAGATAGGAATAAAACGTAAGAAGACTGGAGAAGTACTTGAAGTGGGCATGTTATGAAAAGTTTTAAATACCAAACACAGAACCTGAAAGAAAATATGGAACTAATGGAATTTTTTTGAATGGGGGAATAATATGGTCAGACTTAGGCTTTAGAAAAATTCCTTTGGTAGCTGAATGAAGTACAGATTGGAGTAGGGAGAGACTTTCTGCATGGAGACCAATTAGAAGGCTATTGAAGTAGTTTTGGCAAGAGATAAATGAGGGCTAGAACTAGGGTTGTTATATGAATCTAGAGAAATGAGCTAGTATACAAGAGAAGCTGTAGAAGTAGAAATAGCACTTGTCAATGCATTAAATATGTGAAGTGAAGAAGAGTAAAGAGTTAAGGATAGCAATGTGGTTATTAACCTGGGTAACTAGGTGGATATTAATGCCTTTTGCAGTAATCGAGAAGTTTGGGGGCAAGATAGTGAATCCTATTTTGGACTGTTGAATTTGAGATGCCTAAGAGATATTCATTTAGAAATGTCAAATAGGCAGTTAGTGATGTATGGACAAAATTTAGGAAAGGTAGGAGGATACTAATGCCTTTTGCAAATAGAAAAGCTCAGAAGAGCAAAAGGTGTGGGAGGAAATGGGGAAAAAGTTTTATGTGTAAACCCAGAATAAGAATTCTCCCTTGACACAAATAAATAAACAAACAAATAAATAAAAGGACCATAGGGAAAAATCAACTCCTTTCAAACTGGGCCTAGTGGGCAAAAATATTAGAGAGAAAGTTCCAAGAAAATAAATGGCTACACTGACACTCAATATTGTACTTCAGGACATAGGATGTTACTCTGAACAATTACACGGAATTCCTGTCATACACGTCTTGAAAACCTTGATTCCTGCCACACATTTCTTGAAAGCCCTGCCTTAATAAGTCCTCTTTGTTACATGCTCCCCAATAATCAACTCATTGCTATTCCCTCCATATTCTACTTCAACAAAGAAAAACATGAATCCTTGAAGACTATTCCTAAGGCAGGTAGATGGTGTAGCAGTCTATCTGCTACACTGCTGGTCTCAGAAAGACTTGAGTTCAAATCTTGCCTTAGATTACTTCCTAATTGTGATACTGAGCAAGTCACTTAACTTGCGTATGACTGGTTTCTCAACTAAAAGAAATAGCACCTACCTCACAAAGTTGTTGTGAGGATCAAATGAGATAATATTTATAAAGTTTTTTTTTAGCACTGTGCTTGGCACACAATAAGTTCTCAATAAATACTAATTCCTTTTCTTCTCACTTTACCATTATTGCCTCTTTCCCTCAAATGAGAACTTTATGGGGAATACACAGAAATTTAGCTTTACCTTCAGAATGAACAGAGATACTTATTTAAAAAAAAAAAAACTAAAGAGAAACCTGAAATACTTACCATCCATCTTGACAGTTGGCAGTACTTCCTTAATGTCTTGTTTAGTTACCTGGACTCCCAAGCTCTCCAGGGTAGGGGCCAAATCACTGACCATGACTTTTCCATCAGTGATTTTTGAGATAATGTCACCTACATCTTCTAATCCTATATATAAAGCAAAATGCAAAATAATTAGATTGGTGAGCCTAACAAAAGATATAAAATACTAATTTGATTAATACAATTGTTTTCTAGAGCAGGGGTTTCAGGGTTTGGGCATTGAAAAATTCCATGTGTTTCTATTTGCCTGAATTTAAAAATACCCACTAATTTATACGAAATGGCAATTAAATAATGTTTTTAAGTAGAAAAAAAGGAAAATACTAATTCGTGTTAATAATAAAAGGACACACATTTCATACATAGAGTATGGCCTAAAAGTAGAACTTCATTTTCCTTGTTAGTGTTTGATTAGCAATTAATATGAGATAATTATGGGGGACCTGCAATTTGCCACAAGGTATCTGACCTTCAAGGACTAATGTTCCTTTATATTCCTTCTCACCTGCCTGAATTTGGAACATTAATGCAGTTTGAAGTTTCCAGGTATTACTCTACTCTGGGGATTCAAATTAGTATTGGACTGGGCCTATATAGGGACTGGCTTTGTTTATCGATACACTAAAGGGATGTATTCTGCCCCAGTTAAAACAATTTTGTCAGTCCTAATTGACAAGAATGATTCCAAGACTCCCTTAAAACCAACCAGTTCTTTAAGAGCACTTGATTCTAAACCAAACCAGACCAACCTCCTTCTTGCCCCATATCATACACAAGCATACACACACACACACACACACACACACACACACACACACATTCCAGAATGGCTAATAAATGCAAGCAGGGAAAGGGACCTAAGGTGAGATAGGGGTAGTATGGTTTTGTCATGACTCCTATGAAATTCTTTAGGTGGAAATTGGTTTTGATCTGGAGAAATGGCATGGGTACCAAGGCTAGTTCAATCTGCACTCCTAAATGTAAACTTTAAAGATTTGCTATAAGCAATCAGAAGCAAAATTGCTACCCATCCTTCAAAGTTCAAGTCAAGTATTTAACTCTTCGTGCATCCTTTCTAATATTAATCCTGCCAACAATCTTTTTTCTCTGAATTCATTTGTACTTATTGCCTTTGTCACATAGGTAATAAAACTTTTATTGTATCTGGTAACATTTCTTATTGTGCTATATTGTATTTATTTAACATGGAAAATTTTTTATCTTCCAGTATCTTCACTTAGCTATATCCTGCCATCCCAATAATTTTAAGTTTATTTAGGATTTATGTCTAATTTGATTTAATATACATACATGATAATAAAAGTCAAAATATATACAGAAGCAACTCAATTAAAAGTTGTAGACTAAATGTATAAAACTTAACAAAGTTTGAAAAATGGAATAAATGGTCTAGAACTTATTTGTCATTTAAAACCTTCTTTCTATTTACTAATATTATTTGACTCCTTCACTATGCCCCTACCTTTTCGGCTTCTTTGTGTATAATGTCTCCTTTCATTATATTATAAACTTGTTCATATCAGTATTCTCAATGCTTAGTGCAGTGCCTAACACATAGTAAGGACTTAATAAATCTTTTCTAACTGATTAAAGTGGTCAAATTGAGAAGAGGCTTAGCACAGTGCCCAGCACATAGTAGGTGCTTAATAAATCTTTACTAATAAAGTGGTCAAATTGAAAAGAAATGTTATGCCTCAGTTTCCTTGAATTGTCCTGCCTCAGTTTCCCTGGTGGTACTCCCCCCTTCCTGGCCATTAGGACTAAGATAATTAGGGCTGCAGAGCTTTGGCCACTCTGGCATTCCAAAGAGTCATAAAATTCCATATGGCTCATCTCAAACACTTGGTTATCTTCTGGCTCAGACTTCCTGTCTCTGGCTTTCCACCCCCAACCTGTCAGAATTAAAAAGTTATGGTCCTTCTACCAGTGCTATACCTCTCACCCTTGCTTTTGTTTCTCTGATAGCTGGAGCCCTATAAGAGACTCTGGAATCCCTTGCTCATTGTTGGATTCTTTGAGAAAAGAGTCCCATCCAGCTGGCTGACTGGCTACCACTAGTATGGCTGCCAGTCCAAACTTTCCACTATTAAACTAGCAAAAACTTCTAATCTCTGTCTTGCCTCAGTTTTTCCAGTGACAGTACAGTACAGTACAGGGAGTACAGTTACAGAAAGAAGGTTAGTCAAAGAAAAAAAAAATCTTTACAAATTTAAATTCACTATTTTAAAAGTCATAAAGGGGCACTTATACAAGAATGGTAAGATTTCTTGCTTTGAAATTCATACTCACGTTGACCTTCCAAAAAATTTTCAGTTTTAGATAAAACATCAAGAAAGTCCTTTAGATTAACTCTTCCATGTTCTAGAAAAAAGAAGAAAAATAGAATTCGAAGAATAGAATGGCAAAGGAAATCTATAAAATCAAGTATGTCAATAGCAAAGTAAAGTGGGAGTCTAGTAAACTGCTAAGGCTTCACTTTCTTTTGTTTTTTATATGCCCAACAATGATGATTTTGTAAAAAGAGCAGTAATATGAAGTCACTGGAACTGGGTTCAGAAGCCTGTTCTGCTAGTTCCCAACTGAGTGATCATGGACAAGTCATTAATCTTTTTGGCTTTAGCCTCTATGTCTATAAAACAAAGAATGTAGAAACTACATGACTTCTGCCCTCCCTTCTGGCTGTACTTCTAGGGAACATGCATATAATCAAGTTTGCCCATTAAACCAATTTGAGAATCACTTCTTCTTAAACCCAGGGTTTATCATGTCTATTTAATTCTCACTTATTTTTGCCATTCCCACAGATTCCACAGAAACCTTCTGGACAGAGCCACTACCCTTAAATGCCTGGTTTCCAATAACCTAAGGGCTTGAACTGGAAAGACTAGTCAGATGCCATTGACATTAAATAACAAACCAAAAGTTTGGGGAAGTCATCTTTTCTAGCTGTATGGAAAAGAAGTCATTCATTCTCTCAGACTCTTTCTGGAGGATAAGAAATAAGCTTGTGAAAATGGCAGAAGGCATGCCACAATATCTTTCTCTCTCTCAACACAAAGTGGGGAATCAGGAAAGGCTTCTTGAAGGAGATGGAATCTTAGAGACAAGGAAGAGAGCTAGCAATTCCAAGAGACAGCGATGAGAAGAGATAATTCCAGGTGAGATGAAAAGGGAGAGGTGAGTCCATGGACTTTGAGATAAGAAAGAAGATTGAATGTAGTCTAGTTTAACAGGAATATAGAGTTGGAAAGAGGGAACTATGTAATCAGTCAGACTGGTAAGAAGTTTGGAGCTAAATTGTGAAGTTATTTAAAAGCCAAGCAAAAGAGTTTATGTGTTATTCTAGAGGAATGAGAGCCAGTGGAACTACTTAAGCAGGGTAATAATACATAGTCAGAAAATACTAGATTTTGACTCAAAGGAAAAACCTGGGCTCAAATTCTGCCACTAACATTTATTAGCAGTCTAATGATGTGCAAGTTCATTTAATTCTTTCAGTTTCCTCATCTGAAAAGGGAGAATAATTAATATGTATTGTACATACGGCACCTCATAAGGCTGTGATGAGGAGAAGGATGCCTGCGATTATCTTGCTTCCATCCTCAGCATTTGTTTTGTTTTGTTATATATCAATATGTGGATATGGATGTGGACTCTCTTGTTAGAATGTAAGTTCCTTGAGGTCAGGGACTATTTCATGTTTGTTTTTGTATTACCAGCATTTAGCCTGGTGCCTGGCACAAAGCAGGAATTTTTATCAAATGAAATAATGTATTACTGTCTCATTATCAAGCACTTTGCAAGTCTTAACATATCTGTGATTTTTTAAAAAAAATTTTAATCATGTTTTAAAGATAGAAATTTTGGCTATAACATGAGAAATAGCAGATAGCAAAATTGATAGAGAGACAGATAGAAAGAATCTATCAATGTGATTGATGGATGGATGGATGGATAGACAGATAGATACATAGTTGTTTTGAGTTGCTTCAGTCATGTCTGACCCAAATAAGATAATGTATTATTTTATCATATAAAGTACTTTGCAAATCTTGAATGTCTATGATTTTAAAACATCTTAATTATGATCTAAAGATAGAAATTTTAGCTATAGCGTAAGAAAGAAGATAACTTAATTGATGAATAGATAAATAGATTGTTGTTGTTGGCTTGCTTCAATCACGTCTGAATTTCTGTTAACTCATTTGGGGTTTTCTTGGAAAAGATAACTGAAATGGTTTCCCATTTCCTTCTCAAATTAATTTTTTACAAATAAGGAATGGAGGCAAACAGTTACTTGCCTAGAGTCACACTGCTATTAAGTATTTGAGGTCTCATTTGAACTCAGATGTCACTAACTCTAGGTCCAGGACCTTATCCACTGTGCCATCTAACTGCCCCACATAAATATAAATATGAAAAATTACTCATGTGAGTGTATATGAGAATATGTGTGTATATATGTATATTCTGAGTGTATATGTGTGTGTATGTATGTGTGTGTGTGTGTGTGTGTGTGTGTGTGTGTAAAGTATTGTCAGCATTCACATACTCTGAAGCAAATAACTTGGTATACAACTCACCATCAACCTCCACAGATTTCAATGCCTCATTAACTTCGTCCTGATTCAGAGAAACCCCCAAATCCTTCATTGTAGGGATGAGTTGACTAACACTGATGTTTCTGTCAGTGATGTTGTCAAAAACGTTACATGCATCTTTTAGTGCTATATGTATGTGATAAATCAAATTACAAAATTAGTAATTTAATGGGTTCTAGAGAAACATTTAACACATTTTATTGAGAACAAATTGTTTTCTTGACACTGGTTGGACACTCAATAAATACCCTGAAATCTAAGCTCCTCCACATGTCTGGCAATTTATAAGATATTCATAGCATAATTTATTAAATCATCAAATGTAGAGTATTAATACATGCCCTATTAGACTGTAAGCCCTTCTGAATTGGTATTATTTCATTCTTTGCCTCTTAGGTAAATAATATAAGGTCTGATACAGAGTAGGTCCTTAATAAATTCTTGCTGTTTGATTGAATAATTAATCCACAAAGTAAGAAGATAATGATAACTAATGGCATTTATGGAAAATTCCTAAAATTTTCTTCCAATGTGAACCTTATAATAGGTTCGCATTAATATTAACTTGTTCTCATATAAAAAGAATATTAAGACTATTATCAAAATTCTAATAACATGGGATTAAGGACAATTTTTCTATATGGTCATCAGCTCCTCAATTTTCAGTTTTGCTACTTCCCTCCCACCCCCTACAATACACATCCTGGATCTGAAAGGAACATTGGTTTCTCAAAAACTTGCTCTGCTCCTAGAATTCATAGTAGGATCATAATGATGAGTAAAGAGAGAAGTTTTCCTGATGTCTCTTAAGAGATATACTCTAAAACAGTTTCCAATGTTTTGAGGTCTCTGGTTGAACAAGTTAAAATTTCAGGCCCTAACAAAGATTCTCAGATGTTTTAGAATTATTGTTTCCTGAAACTAACCAGATCTTACTATAACCCCTCCTCATCTTCCAGATTCGTCTTCTCTCATTGGTGAGATGAAAGGAGAAGTTAAAAACCTCCAGAAGAGAAAGAGATATAGAAAGAAAGATATCATAGAACTAACAATAATCCTCTTGTGCTCTTTCAGGACAAGAATTGGGCTGAAAATGGGGATGAAAGTATAGGCAGCAAAATACTTCCCCTTTACTGGTTTTACTCACATTCCAAATTATTAATGATGATCCTAAGTAACTTGTCCATCTTCCAAGTAAATTCTCTCTAGCTCATGTCTTACCTCCTACATAAAGATTTTTTAAGATCATTCTGGTCCACAGTATTCTGGACCCATAGTCTTTATCATCTTTGTTCAGTTGGTAGCAAGCTATCCATGGTTGTTTTGAAGTTATTTAACACAAAATGACACAATTTTTCTTGCCTCCCAATCTAAGTTAAAATCAGAGCCATGTCTGATACATCATCATTGGGCCAATAGTCATTAGTTAAATGTTGTGAACAAATGTGTTTCAGTCATTTTTCTGTCATGTCCAAATCTTTGTGATCCCATTGGGGGTTTTCTTGGCAAAGATACTAGACTGGTTTGACATTTCCTTCTCCCGTTCAGTTTACAGATAAGAAAACTGAGGCAAACTGGATTGTGACTTTGCCTGAGGTCACACAGCTAGTGAGCATCTGAGACTAGATTTCAATTTCTTCACTCCAGGCTCAGTATTCTACCCATTGCACCACCTCACTACTCCACTAGACATGGTATTTTACGAGGGGCAAGGGGAAAGACTGAATAGATTGCTAGACCTGGAGTCAGGAAAACCTGAGTTTAAATAATACCTCTGATACTCACTAGCTACTCACTAGCAAGTCATTTCAGCACTCTACCTCAGTTTCCTTAATTGTAAAATGAATATTTAAAATACCCTTGTAGTACCCACTTCAAATAATTATTATGAGCTCAAATGAGATAAAGCATGAAAATGCTTTGCAAATTTTACAATACTACACAAATGTCTAATATTATTAATATTAAATATTAATTGATTGATTAAACACACAGAATTTCACTGCCAAAATATATGTGTGTATATATAATATATATATATATACACACACATATACTAAAGCACACCCACATGTCAAAAGGTTTGGCCATTCCCTTGCTTACCATTTAAGATTATCCTCTTATTTAATAAAGGAATAAAATATGACGAGTGAACAAAGGTTGTTACTGGAAATGACATGAACATTTTAACTAAAACATTGACAAAAAAAGATAGATTATAAACATTTTCCTTTTGAAATTCATACTCACGTTTACACTTCTTAAAATTTTCCATTTCTGCCAATTTCTTGACAAAATCCTTTAAATCCACATCTCCATTCTCTGCAAAAGGAGATAAGAAACCATTTAAATATTTCCAAAGTAAAAATAGTTTATTCTATAAAACCATCCTACAATAAAATACAAAGTCAGAGATTAGAAATTATAATAAACCAGGTTCAGACTAAAACCTGTCTCATAAACTAGTCTGAACAAGATGTCAAGGGTGAATGATCAAATAAATGAATAGAAATGTCAGATAGAGAAGTGTTTGAGCAACTTCAACTTTGGAGCAGTCATAGGGGCCATTTAGAGATGGGGGATGATTTAGAGATGAAAGGGAGTCATACAATTCAAGCGCCTCCTTTTAAAAATGAGGCCCAGAGGCTTCAAGTATCTTCCTTAGGTCACACAGGGACTAAATTAGCAGAAACAAGATTCAATTCAAAGTCCAACTCCAAAGCTAGGACTCTTTCCATTAGGTATTACCAAAGTTTCCTTCTTTAGGGAAATGGATTCTTATAGCATTTAACACAAGGATTACTTAACCATTTTGTGTGACATGGACTCCTTTGGCAATATGCTAAAGTCTGGACTTCTCAGAATACTGCTTTTAAATAATTGAAAGGATTTTCATTTAGTGAAAATAAATATATAATATTTCCCCCAGCCAGACCTCCTCACCCCAGACCCATTGGATCCTAGGTTAAGAACCTGCATTTATCCAGGTCCTGAATTACAGGATTTATTTTCTACTTCTCTTAACCCAGCTTAAGCAGATAGATAAAAACAGAGAAAAAAATTAAAGTATACAGAAAATTATAAATTTAAACATATATATAGAAAATATTTCTCTCAGGGTATATATATATAAGTATGAAATGAAATTTTTCTATATTTTTATATAAAATTTTTTCTGTAAGATTTTCTCTAAGGGTATATCCATATATTACTATTTGCATTATTAAACATAATTTTTAAAATTGTGATTGAAAACTATATGCTATGTCCTTTTGTTGCTATAAAATTTCTTCATCTTTTTATCATGATTACTATAAAATGTGATTGCTTAAATCAAAAAGATTCTCATTTAGAGAAGGAAGGGACAGAGAAGTGGGGAAACTCTGTTAGCATCTCTCCCTGAGCAAAATGCTTGTAAAATGATAAATGTATCTCTGGTGCTTTTTATAAAGCAAAAACACAAGATTGTAAATTGTTTTCTTCAATAATAGTTCCCACTATCATAAGTCCACCATTAGACTATAAGGTCCTTGAAAGTAAAAATAAGACATTGTTGGTGGAATTGTAAACAGATCCAACCATTCTGAAGGGTGATTTGGAACTATACTCAAAAAGTTATCAAACTGTGCATACCCTTTGAGCCAGAAGTGTTACTATTGGGCTCATATCCCAAAGAGATATTCAAGAAGGGAAAGGGACCTGTATGTGCACGAATGTTTGTGGCAGCCCTTTTTGTAGTGGCTAGAAACTGGAAATTGAAGGGATGCCCATCAGTTGGAGAATGGCTGAGTAAATTATAGAATATGAATGTTATAGAATATTATTATTCTGTAAGAAATGACCAGCAGGATGAATACAGAGAGGCTTGGAGAGACTTAAGTGAACTGATGCTAAGTGAAATGAGCAGAACCAAGAGATCATTATACACTTCAACAACAGTACTATACGAGAATCAATTCTGATGGAATCTTCAACAATTAGAGGATCCAAATCAGTTCCAATTGATCAACAATGAACAGAACCAGCTACACCCAGTGTAAGAACACTGGAAAAAGAGGTGTGGATCATAACATAGCATTTACACTCTTTCTGTTGTTTGCTGGCATTTTTTGTTTTTTTTCCCAGGTTATTTTTACCTTCTTTCTAAATACAATTTTTCTTGTGCAACAAGATAACTGTAAAAATGTGTGTGTGTGTGTTTGTGTGTGTGTATAGTATTTAATATATACTTTAACATGTTTAACATATATGGGACTACCTGCCATCTAGGGGAGGGAGTGGAGGGAAGAAGGGGAAAAGTTGGAACAGAAGTGTTTGCAAGGGTCAATGTTGAAAAATTACCCATGCATATGTTTTGTCAATAAAAAGCTATTATAATGATAATAATAACTTTTAAAAAGAGAAAAACAAGCAAACAAACAAAATAATAAAATAAATAAATAAAAGCTTTGCAAAAATTGAAGAAAAAAAGAAAGTAAATATAAGGTCTTTTTTCTTTTAATCTTTATAAGCATTGTACTTTGCATGTATTAGGTGCTTAATATATCTTCGTTGAACTAAGTTATATAAATGGGGCACATGGAGAAATTATATTATGCCCTATATTAGGACAAAGTTTTGTAAAGTTCATAGAATGTCAATACAACAATAATGCTTCATCTCCCCTTCACCAAATCTTAACCTTGTGAATACTACAATCCTGGCTGGAAATTTAGTTGTGACAATTAAAAGAACATCTATCTTCTAATACATCATGGAACTTGCAATATTCACCATCAGGCTGAACTGATTTCAGAGTTTCCTTCATCTCTTCAGGTGTTAAATCCACTCCCAATGTTTCCAAAGTAGGTGACAAGTCATCCATCTTCACTTTCCCTTCTTTAGTACTGCTGACAAATTCACGCGCATTTTCTATTCCTATATAAACATAGAAATCTAAGTATAAGACTATGTTGGATTAGATACAGATATAGGAGTGTGTGGGGAGAGGGAGCACTTTCCTTCTTGAACATGATTGATTAATAATTAATTCTATGTAGTCTAGAGCATCTAGGTGGCACAGTGGAAAGAGTGCCAGCCTTGGAATCAGGAGGGCCAGAGTTCAAATCTAGTCTCAGATTTGACTGAGACACTTACTAGACATTTGATCCTGAGGGCAAGTCACTTAAGCCTGTTTACCTCCATTTCCTGATTTGCAAAATGACTTGGGGAAGGAAATGGCAAACCACTACAATATCTTAGCCAAGAAAACCACAAATGGTGTCATGAAGAGTCAGACATGATTGAAATGACTGAATAACAAACCATCTAATGCATCGAAGAGTCATAATATAGTTAGCTGACCTTTCTGCAGTGTTTTAATACTTTCAAATCACTTCCTATGAATTATCTCTTACAAGTTTCACAACAGTTCTGTGAGGCAGGTACTAATTTATCCTTGTTTTATAGATTAGAAAATTGGAGTGTCTTAATATTATATGATTTGCCTATGGTCAAATAACTAATAAATGTTCGTAATAGGATTTGAACTCAGGTCATCCTGATTATCAACACTGCTATAAAATAATGGTTGAAAACAAATAAGGCAGATTGAAATTCATCCTCAGGCACTAGCTATGTGACCCTGGCCCAAGTCATTTAATCCCAACTGTCTCCAAAAAAAAAAGAAAAGAAACAAACAAAAATCCCCCATGGCGATATAAAATTAGCCACAAGAAACCAAACTTTCAGGGATTTGTGAACCAGTGAGGGTTGTTTAATTGATATTTCCTTTTGTTCTCTCTATAAACAGAGGGCTTCCAGAGTAGCCTTTGCCCTTTGAGAAGGGATGAAGATGAAAGGATATGACATGCTGTTATTTCACAGCTGTCCTAGAAAGAGTACTTGGGAGTTAGTTATAGATGTTTATCTATTTATATATAAATAGTATGTATTATAACTCTAGAATGGATCAGATGGTCTGTTGTTCAGTCATTTTAATCATGTCTGGCTCCATGACTCCATTTGGAATTTTCTTGACTAACATACTGGAATGGTTTGCCATTTCTTTCTCTAACTCATTTTATAGATGAGAAAACTGAGGCAAACAGGGTTAAGTGACTTTTCCAGGGTCAAGTGGCTAGCTATAGATATATCTTTATATCTATCTATTTATAGATAGATATATCTAATATGTATTAGATATATTTAATATATAGCTGCATGAGATATATCTATATGAGATAAATATAAATTATATACATTAGATTTATCTATTTACAGATACATAGATTTAGAGATATAGTCATATATAACCATTACATCTATATATTAGATATATCTATAAATATTTATTTCTTTGGGGGGCTTAAGTGACTGGCCTGGGTCATACAGCTAGTAAGTATCTAAGGTCAGATTTGAACACAGATTCTCCTGACTCCAGGACTAGTATTCTATTCACTACATCATCTACCAGTCCTATTTGTCTTAAACCATTATTTTATAGCTGTGTTGTTAATCAGGATGACCTGAGTTCATATTCTACCACTAATATTTATTAGTTGTTTGACCATATCTAATGTATATGTATATATATATATATATGTTATATATATAATGCATATCTAATTAGATACATGAGATATATCCATCTACAGAGAGAGATATACATAAAAACATGTCTATATATCTTTTAAAAGGCTGGTTCCAATTATTGTATAAGGCTTCTAAAGTATATTAGTAATAGTGCAAGTCTGAAACAAAACACATATACTACTCCATTCCTCCTGTAGTAACTAAGAAACTGTTGGAAAGGAGAAAATGTTGGAGAGTGATTATTATAGAATTTCTGCCAAATAAAAGTTGCCCTGGGTTTAGTGATGTTATATAGAAAGCAAAAACAGTACATTCTCTGACTTGACTACCTGAAAGCTCAGGGTTCAGTAATGCTCATCTTTTCAAGATTAAGTTCAAGTTCCTCCTTTTATATGATCTTCTCAGACCATTTTAACCCACAAAGATTTTTCTCTTCTCTAGATTTACCATATTTTGAGTACTTAGAGCTGAACAAGATCTCAGAAGCTGTATAATCCAATTCATTCATTTTACAGATAAAAATAACTAAATGTCAGGAAGTCTGATGACTTCCTTATGATCACATATATAGTAAAGTAGGATTCTGAACCTAGATTCTGACTAGAATCAGGGATTTGTACCACACTGGCTCCTTCCTTAATTTTGGTCATTTTGTAGCATTTGTAGCATTGTAGTAGTTATTTAAATAACTGTTTTACTTCTGTCTTTCACATCCCCTAGCACCCAGCACAGTAGTAGACAGAAGACACAACATTTGTTAATTGACTTCTATACCCTACAAATAATAAAGTATCTTGTAAATTAGTATCAACACAAGACAACAATTGGTTCTCTGATCAATTTAACACAAAACTTTACCCATAAATGTGAAAAAATATGCATAGCAAGAATTGTGCATCAATAATGTCATTTTTAATATATTTTCAATGTAAGAAAAGGCTAAAAGAAGGGGGAAATTAACAATATCCACTGATAAAGGAATATTAAATGTATTTGTTTTAAAAGTTGCAAAGTACCAAGCAATAAGAGGAAAGTTTCAAATATAATAACTTTGAACTTTATACTCACGTTGGATATCTTTAAATGGTTCAGATTTTGCTAAATTGTCAATAAATTCCTGTAAATTGACTGTTTCATCATCTACAAAATAGGAAAACAAATGTGTGAATACATATAGATATTCTAGCAGAGAGATAAATGAATTCTCAAAAAGATATACATAAAAATTACAAAATGAGGTATTAGAAAGTCTCTAGTCAGATCCCAATTTTTCACTTTCATTTTCACTTTTCATTTATCTTATCCAAGTATAAAATGTTTCTAGAAACAAATTTGGTTATCACTTCCCTCTCATTTCCTTAGTATGTTGTATTTTAAATCATTTATAATCATTTGTCATTTGATAACTACAACTGAATTGTAAGTTGAATTGTTCTATTAAATTAAATGTTTACACTTAGATAATAATGATGGTGATTATGATGATAACCAGCATTTATATAACACTGTAACAGTTACAAAGCATTATAAATACATTATCACATTTGAACCTTCTAACAATCCTATTTTGAGGTAGATGCTATCATTATCTCCATTTTATGGATGAAGAAACTGAGGCAGATAACAGTTAAGTGTCTTTTCTCAGGCTCACAAAGCTAATGAGTGTCTGAATCAGGATTCACACTCAGATCTTCCTGACCTCAAGCTTCACACTATATTGTATCCCCTAGCTTCTCTTAATTGTACAAAAACAAAATGATATCCTGTCGAATACAATTCCAGACTTTACTTTGGAATAAAAACAAATATATTTATTTGATCTATGAATAATATCTCATACAGAAATAAAGTGTTATGCTTACCTCACTATGACTATAAATTACAGAGAAAGTAGTAGACTGGATATCTGGAATATCCCTATTAAAGCTGACTCAATATTTAACCTATTAATATATTAATACAGATTTCTAGGCATAATTTTTTTTTCATAAAAATGATATGGAAGCAAGTTAACTATACAAAAGGGAGAAGAATGATAAAGGTCAGAGTTCTTCCATGCTGATGGAAACCAGAAATAGATTATGATGGTGACATAATGAAAATGATATTGTACATCAAAGCACAGGAAGCTAACTTCTGAGAGAACTATGGAATTCCCAACTATACCTCCCCTCTCATTCTTGTTTCAGCCTAGATTCATTCTTAAATACTTATTGCTTTTCTTAATTAGTTTTTTTTTTTCAGTTAGCAAGCATTTATTTTCTTGTCCCCAACTCTCCAACTAGAAAAAAAGAAAATTATTATAACAAAACTCTTATAAACAAATAGATAAACAAAACAAATTCTCACATTGGATATATTCAAAAGTTTATGGTGTATTCAGCATTTTGAGTCCACCACCTACATCTCAGGATAAGGGCAGCACATTGCATCACTAGTCCTCTGGACTCATGATTGGGCATTGCACTGATCAGATTTCTTAAGCTTTTTAAATTTGTCTTTACAATACTCACTTTCCTCTAAAATCTGTACAAGTCACCCCAGCTTACTCTAAATTTGTTCCTTATGCTGTTTTAAAAATTAGTTCTCTCTAGATAGCTATTTGTATATTTTTGGATTTAATAATATTTTTTTACAGTATATACATTTATAGATTGTTCCCACATATTAAAAATTTCTTGTAGCAAAACTATGAAGCAAAACTAATACTACAGTGACCTCATCTAAAAGTGAAAGTAACATTTTACTTCTATTTAAAAAAATAATGTAAGTCTAATTTTCCTTCTTAGCCCCCTTGAGAAAAGAAAAGCAGCAAATTTTGTGTTTTATATATATATATATATATATATATATATATATATATAACACAAAATATATATATAACACAAAATTATATAACACAATATTTCACTTGGCTATATGACTATATGACTATATACGTATATAGTCATATAGTCATATAGCCAAGTGAAATATTTTGAGTACAATTACTGGAGAAATTTACATTTCTGATTCTGTACCATAACCCATCATCTTTTTCAGATCTATAGACTGAAAGGCAAATTTCTTCTTTGTTTCTCTGTGTTTCTTGATGAGGGGAGCCCCCAAACTCTTTATCTTTCTCTCTCTCTAACTTTGGAAATGAGCCATGAGGTAAAGCACTTGAAGCTCCTTGAAGGAGAGATTCTCCTTCAACCTGCCTCAGAGACTGCCCCAGGGAATCAGATAAAATGGTTTATCTAGGTGGGGCTGGTTGAGTCTTGAGCTAAAGAATTCCAACCCTATTCAATTGAAGATCTTCTATTCAATTCAGTTCAAACTGTACCCAGCCCCATCAAGAGCAACTCCCAACTTGTAGCCAAGGCTTATAAAAAGAGCCAATCTTAAACTCTTTCTTTGCAGAGGTCCTAACATGCCATGCCATGCTATGCCATGCCGTGCTATGCCAAGGAAACCTCTGCCTGCTGGATTAATATTTTCTTCCAGTGCTACCCTCTCTTTATTTCCCTCACTTATTTCCCTAAGGAGATTTGATGCCTCTCTGTCAGGATTTCTCTACTAGAAACTTTACTTCCCTGCCGGGAGTTTGCCACTAAGTCTGCTTTTCTATTCTTGCATAGCAAAGACCAACTTCCCAATGCCAATGATAAACCACTTTTATCAGTCTAGCTTTTTTGAGTTTGTAAATTCCTTTAGGAAGGATCACTGTGCCACTAGAAAGGGGGTTCCCAAAACTTCCTACCCTTGCACCAAATCCCAAGGAGGTTTAGGGGAGCCAAACCTCTTCATTTGGTTCCCTGAACCCCAAACCTACCACTAGACCTTATTATTTAACTCCCTGACCACCAGGAAATCTAATCTCACCATTTGGTTCCCTGACAACCCTAAATCTAGACCTCATCATATTTTCGTTCCAAAGAGCCCCAAAATCTAAACCTCATCATTTATGATGTGGCTTTAAAAAAAAAATCAATGTTATGTTTCCATTTGGAGATAACCATAGTATATCATACTATGCATTGATCTGTTTGGGGTATAAGCTTAACATTGATATTGCTGGGTCAAAGGACTATTTAGTCACTTTTTGCATATAATTCTTGCCAATCTTCTTTTAATTTCTTCAGCAATTTTTGTTGAATAGTAAAGTCCTAATTCCAGGAACTAGAATCTTTGGCTGTTATCAAATACTAAATTACTAGGCTTGTTTGCTTTTACATATTGTATACCTAATATGTGTCACTAGCCTGCCTATTTTTTAACTAGTACCAGATCATTTAGATGACTATTTCTTTATAGCATCATGGTTTAAAATCTAATTTTCTAGGCCCCTTTTCTTCCTACTTTCCTCCCACCTGTAATTTTCCTTGAGATTCTTGATCTATTGTTTCTCTGGATGATTTTTCCCCTAGTTCTATGAAATAATCCTTAATGGTTTGTAAAGCATGCTACTGAATAAATTAATTTGTATGGTATTGTCATTATCATTATATTAGCTAATATACCCATGAGACTTAATATATCTCCAATTATATAGATCTATTTTTATATCTGTAAATATGTATTTTAAAAATTTCCTGAATGTATATATGCACTGATAGATAGATTCCCAAGCATTTCATATATTCTATAGTTATTTAAATAAAATTTCTCTGTTTCTTCTTGCTGTATTTTATTTATCATAGATAAAAAATCTGATGTTGACTATTTCTGAAGCCTACCTTCATTAGGGTCTCAATATAATCTTGGGCAAAAGTGCTAGATTTGGAGTCAGAAACACATAATTCATATCTTTCTTTGGAAACTTACTTAACAATGTGACTAGAGAAGACAATGTCTCTTCAGGTTCCCCAGTTATAAAATGGAGGCGGTAACACTACCTACCCTTCATTGGGTTGTTGTGAGGATCAAAAAAGATAATATATGGACAGAACTCTGCCATCTTTAAAAAACTATATAATTGATCTCTGTTATTACCTTCCAAGAGTAGAAATCTGGGCTTCTGTCAAAGTTGGTTCAACCAAAGTTGGTTCAAATATAACCTCAGATACTGACTAGCTGTGTGATCCTGAGCAAGTAATTTAACCATTGTCTGCCTCAGTTTCTTCAACTGTAAAATAGGGATAATAAAAGGCAACTTCCCTCCTAGTGTTGTGATGAGAATCAAATGAAATATTTGAAAATATATTTAGCACAGTGTCTGATACATAGCTTATAAATGCTTGTTCCCTTTCCCTCCACTTTTCCTATTGAAGTTGTAGTTTTGCCAGTGGAGGTAATTTGAGCAAATAACCCAGTTGAAAGCTAAAGTACTCACCATCAGGTGTCACCAATTCCAGTGTTTCTTTAATAAGATCATCAGCTACCTGGACTCCCAAGTGCTGCAGGGTGGGCATCAGTTCATCAATTTTTACCTTCCCATCAATAACATTTATGGCAGCATTACATGCTTCTTCTATTCCTATATATATATGCACATGCCAACCAAAAGAACAAAACCATTAAACTGCCAAATCTAAAGAAAAATAATCTAGCCTGATTTAGATATGGGGGTGGGAAGGAGGATGTGTTCATTTGCTAGAGTGAGGAGTTCTTAAGATTTGGGATACATTGAACTGACCTAAGAACCTTGGCATAAAAACAAAAGAATCACTGCATTTGAGCACTGATTGATATCAATGAATTGACTATGTTATCATAAGCTAAAAATGAATCTGTGAAGAAAAAAGATGGACATGTATTGTTTGATGTGTGAAGTTCCTTTTCCTAGATAGATCAACAGTAAATACCTGGTTATAAAGGAAATTCTATAAAGAGATACCTGTTGAAAATTTGCCATAAGCTATCTGATTGCACAGGGCTGATGATGTAAAAGTGAACTATTAACCATTTGTTTTCTTATAATTTTCCTCATACACATTTATCTGCAAGGATAATCTTGTAATTTTACTTAACTTTTCTTTATAAACCTTTATATCTTGTTTACCCGATATTATAATGTCCTTTCAATTTAGTAAACAAGTAAGTTACATGTTTTTTAATCACCCCTCAGGAACTATGGCACGTGGAGCAATGCCCAGTAAGTATTGAATGGATAATTAAATGGACAAAACTCCACCCCAAAATAGAAAAACATGGAGCAAGAGAATTGGCATTTCTATTTTACCAAGTAAAACCAGACTGCAAAGATGTGATTGGGCAAATCCTATAAAAATTTAAATATGTTTAGATTTTTAAATTCATAAAATATGTCTTCACATAGGGAAAGAAAAGTTTCAGTCATATTCATTTTGAAGTTTGTACTTACGTTGGTATTCGGGAAATTCTTCATTAGTAGCTAATTTATCAACAATAGTCTTCAATTTCACTGGTCCACCTAGTACAAAAGGGAGTGGGAAAAAAATAGATATTTTGGAGAAAAGTGAAACTAGAGCCAGATCTACAAGTTAAGAAGTAAAGTGGGAAACTGGCAGTTATATAAAAAATGTAAAAGACTATGTCCTCCTTGAGGATGGGGATATTTTTTTCTTTTTGTAATTTTGATCTTTGTATTCTCAGACCTTACTGTAAAGCTGTTAAAATGTTCATTGAACTGAATTGAATTTCCAAACCTCCTCCTCTTCACTTTGAAGTGAGTAGACCAGGTCCAAACTAAAAACCATTGCATAATTAGCAAATTATTTCATCCTACCCTCTTCAGCTTGTCATTTTTATTTTTTTAATAGCTTTTTATTTACAAGTTATATGCATGGTAATTTTACAGCATTGACAATTGCCAAACCTTTTGTTCCATTTTTTCCCCTCCTTCCCCCCATCCCCTCCCCCACTGGCAGGTTGACCAACACATGTTAAATATGTTAAAGTATAAGTTAAATACAATTTAAGTATACATGTCCTGACAGTTTTTTTTAGCTTGTCATTTAAAAAAAATTATAATTATTTACAATTCTGTAATAGTGAAGTCCAAAAGCAGAAAGTAAAAACTAAATCTTCAAATTATTCTTTATTTTGAAAAGACTTACATTCACAAAGCCAAATAGATAAGCTTAACTCAAAATGCAAAGCATTAAATTTCTGTCAGTGAGTTGTAAGAATACAAGCATGTTTACAGAACCAAAATTAATTGGCAGAAAATTTCATTCAGAAATATATGTAACATCAGCTTCAACAACAAAAAAAAAAATGTATATTTATGGGTAAGTACACTCTTGATGAGATCCTGAATGATGGGTTGGACAGAAACAAACTAAACAATTGATCCCTTAAGGCAAGCAGGGGGAAGGCATTGATAGAGATCAGTTTAGCTCCATGGTCCCACCCTCTGGGGAGATCATCCAGTCTGAAATCCCTAAGGCCCATTCTTTGTGAGAGTCTCATCTTACCATATCCTTGGGCTATTTGGAAGACAAATTTGGGGGGAACTATAACTAATATTATTTCTTGAGTTTGAATCCAAGTATGGACAAGGTTCAATAAATCAGAAAACCCAGAGAAA
Source organism: Sarcophilus harrisii (assembly GCF_902635505.1). Lineage (NCBI taxonomy): Eukaryota > Metazoa > Chordata > Mammalia > Dasyuromorphia > Dasyuridae > Sarcophilus > Sarcophilus harrisii. Next base: position 325,358,342 of record NC_045429.1, read on the forward strand.
TGCTACAGAACTTCAGAAGGTGGATATTTGTTCATCTGGGTAAAAAGGAGTTTGAAGGCTTGGCTTTTTGAGGTCCACTGAAGCCGGACCCTTCCAATTTGATTCCCAAAATCATGTTCCTTTATATTGGAATGATTCCCACCTATTCCTGAGTCTGACAAGGGGGTAGAATTCATTTGTGGTTTCCATACCTAAAGTCAAACAGGTCTCTGCTTTTATTCTCTCATAGAAATTCTCTGTATTTAGAGGTAAGTGGTCAGCTTAAAAGCCATGAACAAAAATGTAAGTATAAAACCTTTCTGTTTGGGGGGCAGCTAGGTGCCAGAGTGGATAGAGCACCAGCCTTGAAGTCAGGAGGACCTGAGTTCAAATCTGATCTCAGACACTTACTGCTTCCTAGCTGTGTGACCCTGGGCATGTTACTTAACCCCAATTGCCTCAGGAAAAAAATTATTTCTATTTTCTATTGAAAATATGTGATCATTAGTTAAATGACTTTTCCATCATTGGGTAGATGAATATTTGGCCTATCATCTGCTTGTTATTAGATATAGATCTTTTTAGAAATGTGTTTGTATAAGGTCTCTAAACTTTTCAAGATGTAAGCTACTGGCACAACTGTTTGTGAGATATCCCCACTATTCTTGGATTGGAAATATCCTTATATGGCACAGTGGATAATGCCAGATTTATGGTATGGATGTGTTTGAGTTCTGTCACAGATGGCTGAGAAAGTTGCTCAGCTTCTAAGTCTCAGTTTCTCTTTCTATAAACTGAATATAACAACATTATCTACATTAATTGTTGTTTTGAGAATTCAAAGAGATAATATAGTTTATTTGTCATCATCATTATTATTATAGTGTTCCAGAATTTTTCACAATGGAAGACTGTCCTCTATGTCTTCTGGTAACTTAATTCAAGTTGTCAATCTCCTAAGAACATCAGTCCTGAATTTTACTTTTCTATCTCATTAATTGAACCTCAAGGTTAGAATCATCTCACTTCATTTGACTTCTGTTAAAAACCCAGGATGGAGATAAACTGGCACACTAATGCATTGTTTGTGGAGTTGTGAAATAATCCAACCATTCTGGAGAATAATTTGAAACTATGCCCAAAGGGCTATAAAACTATGCATACCAGCAGTCTCACTATTGGGTCTGTATTGCCCCCAAATCATAAAAGAGTGAAAAGGATCCATATGTGCAAAAATGTTCATAGTCGCTCTTTTTGTATTGGCAAGAAACTGGAAAATGAGTAGATGCTCATTAATTGGGAAATGGCTGAATAAATTATGGTATATGGTATGTAAAGATAATGGAATATTACTTTTCTATAAAAAGTGGCTTGATGAACAAGCCATTCTACAATTGATAAATGGTCAAAGGATATGAACAGTTTTCAGATGAAGAAATTGGAACTATTTCTAGTCATATGAAAAGGTGCTCTAAATCACTATTGATCAGAGAAATGCAAATTAAGACAACTCTGACATACCACTACACACCTGTCAGACTGGAGGGTTTGGGGGAAGACTGGGACACTGATACATTGTTGGTGGAACTGTGAATGGATCCAGCCATTCTGGAGAGCAATTTGGAACTATGATCAAAAAGTTATCAAACTGTGCATACCCTTTGACCCAGCAGTGTTTCTACTAGGATTATATCCCAAAGAGATCTTAAAGGAGGGAAAGGGACACACATGTGCAAAAATGTTTGTGGCAACCCTGTTTGTAGTGGCAAGAAACTGGAAACTGAATGGATGTCCATCAATTAGAGAATGGCTGAATAAATTACAGTATATGAATGTTATGGAATATTATTGTTCTGTAAGAAATGACCAGCAGGAGCAAAATGAACAGAACCAGGAAATCATTATATACCTCAACAACGATACTGTATGAGGATGTATTCTGATAGAAGTGGATTTCTTCAACAAAGACAAGATCTAACTTAGTTTCAATTGATCAATGATGGACAGAAGCAGCTACACCCAAAGAAAGAACACTAGAAAATGAATGTAAACTGTTTGCATTTTTGTTCTTCTTCCCAGGTTATTTATACCTTCTAAATCCAATTCTCCCTGAGCAACAAGAAAACTGTTCGGTTCTGCACACACATATTGTATCCAAGATCTACTGTAATCTATTTAACATGTATAGGACTGCTTACCATCTTGGGGAGAGGGTGGAGGGAGGGAGGGGAAAAATCGGAACAGAAGTGAGTGCAAGAGATAATGTTGTATAAAATTACCCTGGCATGGGTTCTGTCAATAAAAAGTTATTTAAAAAAAAAAAGAAAGAAATGACCAGCAGGATGATTTCAGAAAGGCCTGGAGAGACTTACATGAATTGATGCTGAGTGAAATGAGCAGAACCAGGATATTATTATACACGGCAACAATAAGACTATATGATAATCAATTCTAATGGACATGGCTCTCTTCAACAATGAGATGATTTAAACCAGTTCCAATTGTTCAGTGATGAAGAAAGCCATCTACAATGAGAGAGAGGACTGTGGGAAATGAATGTGGACCACAACATAGCATTTTCACTCTTTTTGTTGTTGTTTGCTTGCATTTTTGTTTTCCTTCTCAGGTTTTTTTTCTTTCTAGATCCGATTTTTCTCGTGCAGCAAGACAACTGTATAAATATGTATACATATATTGGACTTAACATACATTTTAACATACTTAATATGTGCTGGACTACCTGCCATCTAGGGGAGGGGGTGGTAGAAGGAAGGGAAAATTTGGAACAGAAGATTTTGCAAGGGTCAATGTTGAAAAATTACACATGCATATGTTTTATAAATAAAAAGCTATAATAAAATAATTATTTTTTTAAAGTGATGAACAAGATAATTTTAGAAAGGCCAGGAAAGGTTTATACAAACTGATGGTAAGCAAAACAAGCAGAACCAGGAATACATTGTTCATAGAAACAACAGTGATCAACTATGAAAGACTTGATTCTCTTCACAGTGGTTCCATGATCAAAGATAATCCCAATAAACTTTGGATAGAGAAAGCCATATGAGTACAGAGAAAGAATTATGGAGAATGAATGTAAATCAACACATGCTATGTTCACTTTTTTTTCTCTCGTGACTTTTCCCTTTTGTTGTGATTTTTCCTTCCCAACACAATTCATAAAGAAATGTATATTTAAAAAAATTTTAATGTACACGTATAACCAGGAAAAAAGAAAACAATTTTTAAGAAAAGAAAAAGAGAAAGTAAAAGGTAATCTTGGTTAATAAAGGGGTAACAGTATTAAAAAAAAGAACCTATTGTTGTTACTATTGTTATTTCAATGAATACTTTTTCTTAGAACTAATTCTAATTATGCCTATTGACTGTCAATGAAAAGCACACAAATAGGGGTTAATGAGCCCTTGGATCCTAAATATATTTATCTCTCTGGGGACAGAACCTTTAAATATAAAAGCAAATTGGGGGAGTAGCATAAAAGAGATCCCTTGTTCTAACTCTTGATTCTAAGGATTAATCAGCTGTTGTTTGGTTTTCATTTTCAAAGAGGGCCATGACATTAAGGAGATGTTGCCATGACATGCAAGTGAATCGGATATAGTGAAGGAGGCTGTGAAAGATCACTTGCCTCACTTTTCCCTACAGAGCCCCCTGGGTCCAGTGGCAACATATAGATCAGGACCACAGAGATGGCTCTGAATACAGTAGAAGACCTTGGCTTTTTTAAACTAAGGTCTTTAACAAGTCTTAGATTGAGACAACTTTTCAGTTATTAAGAGTAGGTAAGAATTGAGGCAAAGAATGAGCTCTTGTACTAGGGAAGGAGCATAAGGTGAGGGAGGAAAGGGAATCCAATTTGGGAAGCAAGATCCTGAGGGTTTCTTGCCAAGACAGAAACAAGTGCTGTTGACATTCTTTTTTGAGGCAATCAGAAACCAAATACCCAGTGAGGTTTGGCCTGGGGCCTTTTGTTAGCCAATTAATGGGAGCCAAAGTGATTTGGGTTTAAAGTGTGGTCCTTAAGAAAGAAATCTAACCCCAGGACCCCAAGCTATATTAAATACAAAGGGGTGTATGTGTGTGTAAAACAAAGATCAGTTCTTTCATTAGTTCTTTCTCCAGTGGTGCATATTGCAAAAATCCTATGCCTAAATAGATTATCTTCAAGAATTACAAGGCTGAAAAATTCATCACTCAACCAACAAGCCCAGTAATCAGTCTCTATACTTTTTTAGATTAGTTTATACTCTAGTGTATGCTATACACTATATATTAGATTAAATACTATACATTAGATTATAATAATCATCAGAAGCATATTCTAAGCCTTTTCAGCCCAGTAGAACCTGCCAAAATTCACAATGTACTGGGAGTAAATATTAAGTCTTTTAGAATTGTGTAATATAATAAAGTATCATAGTAGGCTTTCAGTAGAATATGAAAAGTTTTATTATTTTTATAATACTCAACTATTTACACACAACTAATATATTGCTTTGTGGAAATATTTGCTCCTAGCCTATAAAACGTGTTGTATTTACATAGAAATACATATACATATATAGCGTCAGTGTTTTAAATACATATAAATGTGTGTAGAAGGCCAGGAGTGAATTAGTCCATAAACAGTAAGAGTTTGGTCCAGATTTTACTTGAGACCTACTCTTTCTAGGGCTATTTCAGACTTTTGGCTCACCATCTTTCCCAATAAACAATTGGCGAAACAGACCTGTTAAAAACTGGACAGAGAATGCCTGCAGGTGGAACAAAAGCATTCTTTAGTATACAATGAATCAAAGACATTCTTAGTAAATTTAGGACAGGAATGAATCAAAGATATACTTGAGTTAAATACATTGGTATGATAATTTCTGCTTTGTAGTGATAAATATCACAACTATTTACAATTCTATTGATGTTGCTATATACCACAAATGTGCTTTTTGCAATTTCTTAATGATAAGGTATCTTGCGTTGATAGTTAAGGCAGATAAAGGAATATCAAGGTGTGGATTGTGTATTGACTCTGAGAAGCAAAGATGCTAGTGACAACAGACTGGAAAGTATAAAACACTAACATTCAGATTAATAAAATAAAGACTGCATTAGCATATCTTCCTCCTGGTCCTCTGTTAATCATTCACCCTTAGTCTTTCACTGGAGCTGGATTTCAATGCTTGGCAGCTTTGTCAAGACGGACTTAAAGATCTGGCTTCTAAGAGTGCCTCTTAGAGTACGCAATTATAAGGTAAGGGGGAAAACTTTTTTACACAAGAACTAAATTAAAGTAAGAAATAGGTGATCAATCACCAAAAATAATTTATCACTAGAAGTAATTTATCACCAGGCTGACATAAAGAATAAGATATTAAATAGCAGATAAATATACGAGGTATGGAATAAAAGATATTAGATATTATATAAATATATATAAGATAAACATTATAAGATTGATCCTTGTCCAGCTAATATCAATATAATGCAAATATTGAATTGGAATAAGGCAAAATCAATCATGTAGCAGGGGGAGAGAATATTATCTGAAAGTATTCTCCCCAACTGCTTGAATACCTTTTAGATTAGTGGCAAAAACCACCTTAGAAAGAGAAGACTATTTAATATGGAAGGCAGCATTTGGTTTTGTTTTGTTTTGAAGGAATGCCTAGAGCAGCAAGCTGTATGGGTTAAAGTACCAGGACCTAAAGAGACTTTTGTGGACTGTTAATGATTGCAATCCAACCTTCGATCAATACAGGTAGGCAACTTAAATTTTGTTGAAACAACTTGCCTTTGAAAATGCTAATGCCAATTATAAAAAAAATGTTAGCTGGGAGAAAACCAAAAATGACTTTACTTCAGAGGTGTCAGAATATTGGCACTTATACTTTTCAAAGTGGCTGCACTAAATCAGGAAAATTTACTATCTAAAAATTTTTTTCAAATTCTCTTAGATGTTTTAATTATGGACAATTAGGTCACATAATAATAATAATAAAAAAAAGGTTGCACCTCATTGCAATTCACCAGAGAAACCTTTGACTCTATGTCCAAAATGCAAAAAAGCCAAACTCCTACAAAAACCAATCACAGTATAATAGAGAAAGTGATCAAATATCAGGAAACTGCCCACGGGGCTCTGCCCATCAAACAGTGGAAGCCATACTTTCACTTGTTCCCTCTCAAGCAGTGCCCACAAACAATACCATAAATCAAACAAATCTGATTTAAGACAGTACAGGATTTAATGCATGTTACCCATTTCCCACCGAATTACTGATGACATGGGAAAATGCTCTCTCCCTACTGGCATTGCAGGTCCACTTCCATCTGGTACACTAGGGCACATTATAGGACATAGTTCACGGTCATTGTTAAGGCTTATGGTTGTGTCTGGAGTAATGGATTCTGATTCTCTAGGGGAAATACGCATTCTTTGTTATGCTGCTCCTTAGCAGGATATTTCAATAAAAAGGGGGGAGAGGATAGCACAGTTATGACTAATGCCTTACAAAAAAGTAGGAAAAAAATATTAAAAAATTCAAGGTGATGAAGGTTTGGAGAGCACAGGAAAGGAGGAAGTCTGGATGCAACCTATAACTGTCTACAGGACAATTTTAAAATTGGAAATAGAAGAAAAAATATTTGAAGGGTTAGTGGACACGGAACGGATAAATCAGTGATATCACAATGCTTCTGGCCACAGGCTTGGCCTAAAGTATAGATACATACGCCTTTACAAGGTATAGGTGATAGACCAATGCCAGAACAAAGTGCCAAATGGTTATTATGGAAAAATGAGAATAATAAAGAAGGACAGTTCAAACCATATGTTCTTCAGACACTCCCTATTAATTTATGAGGGAGAGAGTTGCTAAAAGGAATGAATGTAGTCATAAAAAATTTTTCAAAAGGGTCAATGATCAGAAATTACAGGTATTGAGAGATGCAAAGGAGGCTTTAGAAAAATATGGACTGAAGATAGCTCCAGAGAAACTGCATTAGCCCTACCATATTCATATTTAGGACAGATAATTAAAAACACATTAATCAGGCCAATTTTAAAATAGATACTAGAAGGGATAATTTAGTTACTAAATGATTAGTAACTACTTATACTATTATAATAAACAATTATAGTAAATGATTATCAAAAATTGGTGAAGGATATTAATTGGATAAAACTACATTTGAAATTAGAAACACATGAATTAACAAAATTATTCAAAATTTTATAAAGAGATTCTAACCCTAATTCAAAAAGAAGTCTGAGGATCAGCTGCAAGCAGTAGATAGTATTTACAGATGCTACTAATAAACAATCAGCATATATATGTGTATATATATATATATATATATATATATATATATATATACTTATATATCCCACCTACTATTAAATATGTTTTTAACACCCTATTGGAATATACACAGAAGAATGAGTTATATGCAATTATTACTGCACTGTATACTGTTCAAGAAACTCTTAATATTTTTCAGAGAGCAAATTTGCTGTTTATAAAACAGCCCCAGTCCTGGACATCTGCTGGTTAAAATGAGATTCCTTTAATAGTAATTATTTCTTTTGTGTAAAAGAATGGCTTATGTTTGCACAATGTTAATAACTAAGTAGTTGCTTTTATTTTTCATGTTTATGGTTTTTAACAAAGCTGGAAAGTCTTCTTCCAAGTTATTATTGTCTGTGTGTGTTTCTGCGCAGAATATCTATGTCATATTTGTATTATGAGCTAGATTTTGTTCCTTGAAAGATTTCTTAACATCCTTAATTTCCTTTTAAAAAGGTAAACAGCCTAACTTTTTCCTGTGAACCCCAGTTCTGGCCAAACTTGGGACTGCAGAAAATAAGTTAGCTAATCAAAATTACAGAGCTGTGAAAATGACAGCAGATTCTCAAAGTTTTGAGACAAATTGATCAAGGAATTTAGCAAATAGTAGAAACAACTAGTAAAATAATAGCAATCTTTTTGACTTATATCTTGTCTGGAGTCTCCTTTTTACTCCATTGGGATTAAGGGTGAACCCTCATAAGGATTGCTAACAAGATTTATATAGCCGGAATCTCTCTATTTGCTAACCTCTCTCCTCTCAAATTCAGATTAAGAAAAAAGAATGCTAAAGTATTGTTGGGAGAGCAGCAACAGCCTGTGGGCTCAAATCCTTGCCCCAAACTCCTCCCCAACCCAGTTTGGGGGAATGGGGATGTAGTGGTGGTCAGGCTCCATGATCAGCATTCCTGGGCGCCAGTCACCACAGCTTTCATCAGATTCTGTCCAGCAACTACTTGGGAAGAATCTGGGTGTTCCTGGCAGCACCCAGCATGGCAAATGTGAAGTGAAAAAGACATTCAGACTCTGTTTTCAGTAAACTCACCATTCTGTTTCAGTTATGGAAATATATTAGCTATGTAATTTATGGCAAATTATTTTATCTCTGCCCAATTTTCTGATTTGTAAAGATAAATAATAATGATTGTTGTTACGAAGAGCACATGATTGTAAAAGTGCTTAGCACAAAACAAAGGCTACATGAATGTTAACTGCTTTAGGGATAAAATTGCTTCATATTTGATAACTTTATGGGTTTTTAGATGTGACCAATATACAATGCCAATGTTGAGATAAATAATTTTGGGGTGTGTGTAATTTAAATTAAGCAAATTCAACTAAATTAAGGCCTCACTAGGCCTAGGAAGATAATATATAGAACCTTTTTCTCTTTCCTCCTTCTTCCCTCCCCTTCCAGTCAGGGAAGAGGGAAAGAAAGACAATTTGTAACTTAAGATACGATAGTAAAAGCAATTTTAAAGGAACGTTAATCAAAGCCCACTAAAATTGTAATCTATTTGCATTAAATTTAGGAAAACAGGAAAGCAGTTCATAGCTACTCAAAAACTGCCAAGAGACCAGCCTACTTTTGGGTTATCAAGAGTCAGGTTTCTCGGGGCCCAATCACAAAAAAAATTGACATTTTAACTTTTTTTCTGGCTTACAAAAGAGAAATTATCTGTGTGAATTGGAAGATATCCAAATGGCAATTCAGTTGGTCTGGAATATTTAATTGATACCGAGAAATTCTCATGAACTAAAATTAAATAAATTTTAAAATATGTTTGCATCTTATTTCCTCCCTAAAAATAAAAAGGAAAATACTTAAGGGAATGGAAACACCCTGAGAACTTCTCTGCTTAACAATTTGGAGACAGAATAGATTTGTCAACTAAAATAAGATGAAAAGTTTATTTGGACTTACTAACCCTGTTTTATATTAATTTGTAAATGTAATTTAGGAATTAGGTATTTTCACTGCTGCTAAAAAATTAATAGAAAATTACAACTAAACTATTTGATTATTACTCAGAGAAAATCTAAAATTGTTTACTAAGTTATTTGGAGCTATTGTCATCATGTTAAACCTAAATCTGATGATTACAGCACAGACCATAAAAACACTATGAATGATGGAGGTTGGGCTAAAAACAGCTCAGTTCCTTCCTTGGGACCACTGTCTACCCCTTAAATTGTAAGCTTTCCAGTTTTCTTAACTATAAGTAGGGTCATCAGCCCTGAGAGATGAACCTGTTTAGGAGATATAGTAATATATATACAAATATAAACTTTATATAATATATATAATATATATATTATATATATATGAAAGGATTTACTAAAATTCTATATGTTCATTTAATGATTAATCCTTTGTACCAGGTTGAGTTTTAACATACAAACAAGTTAAACAATCTCTTATGTATCTAAGTTTTGGTAAACTTTTAAAAAATAATTTATCTAGCCCTAAGTTGCAATTAGTAGAATTTGCTATTAGAGATAAAACCTCTTGGGACTGCAACTGATTTTTTTTTTTTAATAATTTATCTAGCCCTAAGTTGCAATTAGTAGAATTTGCTATTAGAGATAAAACCTCTTGGGACTGCAACTGATTTTTTTTTTGGAGTTTTGAATTTGATTGCTTGATCATTAAATCAGTAACCCATCACTTGAGAGAATTATCATAAGCTACTCAGAGAAATGTGACCCTGAATTGATAGAGGTCTATATCTGGACAAGAGTTGGGACCTTTTGCTCAAGGTGAGATCCTTCTGACTCAATTTCTCAGTTCTGTTTCTTTGTTTCCCACCTGATCATTCCTGAGTCTGATAAGGTAGAAGTTTTATCATTGGATATCAATCTAAAATAAGAAAGCTTTATTTTGTCATTTGTATGCACCCAGGCTGAGGCCTGAGGAACTAGTTCTGACGGCATTATTATACTCCCTGTATTTTCTTCTTATAACAAATTTCTGTAATAAGAACAAATGGTCAGCACAAATTCAATTAGATAATATTTTGTTGTTTTCAATCTGAAAATGTCATAATATCCTAAATAATTTGGTGAATGAATATTTAGTCTAGTCATCTATTTATTATAGATACATATAGATGTTTGCGTGAAATAAAGTCCTTATAGGTTTCCAAAATAATGTAAGAACAATTAACATAATTGTCTATAAAACCTGCTGTTTTATTGTTTATTGAAACTAAAGCTGAAACATTTTCAACATTTGTATATACTGTGTGCCCTGTGACACAAATATATTTCATTACCTGAAATGTTGCTGGCCAATCTACATTCTACATTGACCTTTTCACATTTTATAGCATTGTTTGTGGACTTTCTTTCTATCTCAGACTATCCTAATCTCTATTTATTAGATTTGTTTTGTATTCTAGATTTTGGTCAGTCACAGCTGCATTGGCCAGCTTCAAGGAACTGAATCATGGGATACTTCAATCAGTTCCAGTTTACCACCCCTTCCATAAATAGTTGCAGTTAATTCAGCTCTACAACCATTCTCAGCAACAAGTTGTTTCAGAAGATGAGATCATCCCCCCTGCTCCCAAAGGACTTTGGGCCCTTTGGTTTAGGGAAGAACTGGAACTGATTGATAAATGGACCCCAAATTATCCAGTGTCTGAGTGGGTCTCCTGTAACAATGTATTTGGGACTTAGGATGGCACAAATTTTCACATCTCAGATATGGGATTCCATGGTGTTTTCAAGCCCCTTAGTAATATATTGTACAGCATGTTTAAAATATCCACAGATGTTGATAACTAAAGATACTGTTTTAAGAAATGGCACTGGAATCCAAATCATGAATGCACTAGGAGGATATATTGTAAAATGTTTCAATTGTATTTAATCCCAATGTCTTACTTTTTATCTAAATGTCTAATTTGCTACCTATGGTTCTTATTGGACACCCATCCTATGTGATGATGCCTACTAAGATTAATCACAATTGGTATAAGTCAGCAGGTGAACAGACTTGGAATAACATCAAAAGAAAGTTAGAAAATAATAGTAGTAGGAAAGAGATTTGTTGGATTAGAAATTATTGGAATTCTAGCAGCTATAGCAATTATTACATTGCTTGCTGTTTCAGCTACAGATCTTACAGAATCTGTTCAGGCTGCTAAATTTGCAGATAAATTAGCAAAAGAAAAATTTTATCACAAGCTCTTAAAGAACAAATCTAGATAATGAATTAAAACAAGAACTAAGTTAGTGGAACAATCATTAATATCCTTAGAGGATCATGTAAACAATTTGGAAACTCAATAATAAGTAGCTTGTGATTATAGATTCACTCATGTATGTGTAATTCCATATAGATAGGGTAATGATACCACTAATGTGACATAGCTTCAAATAAGGAACAGAATAAATAGAGCTAGATATGATTCCAGCCTCACTTGGGATATAGCTCACCTAGCTCTTTTAGCAGAAAATATGACAAAAAAGTAGTGTCCCTGGAATTGATCCTGATAATGTAGCTAACCAAATATTTGAGTGGTTAAAAAAGATAAATGCTATAAATAATCTGACTTCTATACTTTTGCATTTTGTTCCTCTCACATGTTTTATTTTTATACTCATTGGCTTAGTCCCTTGTGTTTTTAAGTACATCTTATAATCATTGTCAACTATGAGAAATAAAGACCATAGACTTCATTTTTTAAATAAAAAGGGAAGAGTTGTAGAGGGCCAAGAGTTCAGTAAGTCCATGTTCAGGAAGAATTCCATCCAGGTTGAGACTAACTCTCTGTTAGGGCGATTCCAGACTTTTGGCTCACCATCTCTTCCAATGAACAATTCTAGAGACAGACCTGTTAAAAACTTGATAGAGAATGCCTTTGACTGGAACAAAAGTATTGTTTACTATACAATGAATCAAAGACATTCTTGGTAAATTTAGGACAGGAATGAATCCAAGACATAATTGAGGTAAATACATTGGCATGATAATTTCTGCTCTGCAGTGATAAATATCACAACTGTTTACAATTCTGTTGATGTTACCGAGCATCACAAATGTGCTATTTGCAATTCTGTATTGCTAGGCATCTTGGGTTGATAGTTAAGGCAGATACAAGAATATCAAAGTGTGGATTGTGTATTGATTCTGAGAAGCAAAGATGCTAGTGACGGCAGACTGAAAAATGTGAGACACTGACATGCAGATTAATAAAATAAAAACTGCATAGCATATCTTCTGCCTGGATTCCAACAAATGTGGTATTAACAAGCCTTATAAAATACCACAAAAAACTAATACCAACTTCACAATTGGTACATATATATGTAACAATACACAGTATTCTATTGTTCAAACTTTTTGCTGCTTCATATAAATTTTTCTTCTAGTCTAAATCTAAATTAGTGAAATTTTACTGCCTATCAACTGGTACAAAGGTAATCATCACATATTCAGGGGCTTCCAAACTTATACTGCTGGCTTACTCTTCTCTTTCCATAGAGAGATTTGACATCTCTGGGCTTATATTTACATTTTGATAGAAGTGGATGTAAAGTGTGCCATCTCATATCAAGGATAGTTATGAGGTGAATAAGCAAAAGACCAGGCTCTTGGAAGCCAGATGGGCCATAGGGAGGGGCATTGACAGGAGAGAGCCTTTTCTGAATTTAAGAGGGTCTTTGTGGCAAAACCCTTGTTGAATTTCTTGCATTGACAGGATTATCTTGACCTCACTGTTACTGTACACAATCAGGAGGCCAAGGTATAGATGTCAACTCCAGAATTTATTCCTTAACTATATAAGCTTCTCCACCCTCTCTTCCCCACGTAATTATAAAGTTTTCTTAGGAACTTTGTTTAGAAATATCAAGGATGCCTTGAAATAGCATCTTTTCTCCTGATAATTAAGAATTCTACTAGAGAACTTAGCTTGCATCTTTCCCCAACTTTGCCTGTCTTAAGGGATATAATAAAGCCTTTTCCCTTTGACTCAAGAATGGCCTGGGTCTGAATTCTTTTCAGATGACTTCATGTATTCTAGACTTCTTGAATCTCATCATTAGTTCCAAAGACTTTGCTGAGAGAGGAGAGTCATACCTTCAGCTTATAAGAAACCTAATACAATTCCAAGATATGTGCAATCACCCCAGGAGAGTTTCTTCAGAAATTGTACAGAAGACACCCCCCTTCCCAAAAAGCTATAAGCTGAATGAGTTTAGTAGTTCTTCCTGGGTATATAAAAGCCTGCAGAAGGAAGTCCTAAGTCTATCTGATCCTCAGATTTTGTGAGGAAAGACTTGTTCCATATTAATTAAAAGCATTTGCCACTGGAAATATTTTTTTAAGCTACTAGGCAACCCAACATGGACCTCAAGGCCTAGTAAAATTTGGGGAGTACCTCAAAACAAGGAAAAGATGTTAGTTTGGATTGCTATAATAAGTCCTTTCTAGAGGTTGACTTTTACCTTTTTTATTCATTCCTTTCCAACACCTTGCACATCTATGTACACACTTAACTGAAAGTAACCATATAAAAATCATTCATTTCACAGAGATATAACATGGAAGGGGAGAAGAATGTTCAGTTTGGAGAAGAATTATGGAATCATAAATTTAGAGCTGATTTTGATTAAATGACTTGCCCAGTCATTTAATAACTCTAAGGAAAGATTTGAATTCATATCTTCCTGGCTGTATGTTAGACACCTTCAGGTACTGGAAGGATTGTTATATTGAGGAGAAATTAGGCTTATCCTATTTGACCTCAGAAAGCAAAACTAGAAATAATAAAGGGAAATTATAAATACAGAATTTGGTTCTACATAAGAAGAAACTTTCTAAAGATTAGAATTGTCTCCAAGTAGATGGGGTGTTCTAGAAGGTGATGAATTCCCCCTCATGGTCAGTAGAGTGTAGAAGATCCCTTGCTGATGTTATAAAGAGTCTTCTTGCATAGTTAAAGGTTGGATCAGATGGCTAATGATCTTGCATAGTTGAGACTTTAGAAGTTTATTAACCACTTAGCAGTAGGCTAGCACACATTCTCAACTGGTACACCAACCTGTAAGAGCCACAGTAATATAAAAAGGGACCCTGCAAACAGAGCATGATGTAAAACTAGTGCTAGGGGAGGCTGGCAAGACAAAGAATGGATGAGCAGACACTTAATTCATTGTAGAAATTGTGGTAGTGGTGGTAGTACTAAGAGTGTATCATGTTTTCATATGCTGTCAGACTAAGTCATTAAATGAAGTAATTTAGTACCTAACTTTGGGAAATGGAAAGTTCAAATAAGGCATGAGGGGAAAGAACATGTCCAGAAATGTGATGTAAAAACAAAATCTATCAACATGACTTAAAAAGAAGAATAAAAGAGGGAGCTTCCACAGGCCAACAAAAAAGCAGAAAATGAGTGTATTGAGTGTGACTTCATATTGTCATTGCATCAAAATACAGGGAACTGCCATGGGAGAATTGCAGAATTCCTCATCACTATCATTCCTCTTCCTTCGCCCAATACCAATTGATACTGATTACTTTTCTCTCTAGTCTCTTTTCCCAAGAAGTCACTTCCTACTCACTCGTATCTAGGAAAAGAATCATATCTTTCCCCACCCCACCCCTGACTACTCTAAAAGGTAAAGTTATTTTCAAACTAATAACCTCCCACCCCCAAACCCAGATGCTCCAGATGAAGTGATGGAAATGGTGACTTTCCTACTAGAAAGAAAATAAATCTAATATAATAATAAAACACCCGGGTAAATAGTTGAAAAGGGCAAAAAGAATAGAATATAGAGAATAGAGTACTAGCTCTAGAGTCAGGAGGTCCTGAGTTCAAATCTGAACTCAGACACTTAACTAGTATATGATCTGAGGCAAGTCATTTAAACCTGTTTGCCTCAGTTTCTTTATCAGTGAAATAAGCTGGAGAAAGAAGTTGCAAAACACTCCAATATTTGTGTCAAGAAAATCCCAAATGGGGACACAAAGAGTCAGATATGCCTGAAAAATGACTAACTAACAAATAGCTGAAATACTTACCAAAAGTTTTAAGAGTTTCCAATGCTTTTTGAAGGTCTTTTTTAGGTAACTTGACACCTAAGCTCTCCAGAATAGGAGAGACATCACTGATCTTGACTTTCTCCTCAGCAAACTTGGTGACAGCTTTTAACGCTTTTTCTGTTTCTATACATGAACGAATCAAAAAGCGGAATTATTGCTGAGTTTAAAGACGCCTAAGAACTTGCTTTCGTTAAAATATTAATTTTCAAGAACAATGGTTCTTCAGTTGAACCCAGGTCTCCCTGATTCTGAAATGGCCTCTTTATCTGCTGCTATTGAGTTTTTGGCTTTGCTAAAATAATTTGAAAATACAGATTCTCTTTTTGCCACATCTAGAGCCTTCCTTTGCCATCATCACTCATTCAGCAACTTCTCTTTGGAAGCTCTCTCCATTGGTCCATATCACTTGGTTCAATTCTCTATCATAGTCATCTAACAGCCTCTAGGGTCAGTAATGTCAAATTCAGATATAAACTGGGGGTCACTAAATTGTTCAAAAGAATTGTTATGGGTCATATTTTGATTTAGAAAACCACATATTATTATGATCTATGTTTTATTTATTTTGTTTAATATTTCCCAATTTTACATTTTAATCTGGTTCGGACTTTCACTCTAGAATGTTTTGGAGTGCAATGCAGCTGACAAGTTGCAGGTTCTTAACTGCACATTTCTGCTCCAGGATATTCTTTTTTCTTTCTTAAGAAATTCAGTACCTGGCTCACAGACTTCCTCTGTCCTTATACCTGAGGGACTGAGGGATTTCAATATCTACATTGATATCCCTTGAATATTTGAATCTCCCAAGGATATCGACCCATTTCGCCATGATGACCTCTTCAGCAGCTCACAGAGATAGTCACGTTTTAGATCGCACTATCACCCATGACTGTAATTATAATCTTGATCTATATTAGCTTGGGAATCTCTAGAAACTGGAAGTTTCTGAATTGCAATTCTGATCCATTCTTGAAAGCCTCATTCAAATATGTGAAGCCTTTCCAGTCCCCTATAATTCACAAAGATATCTTCCTTCTCTGAACTCATATTTCCTGTCTATCACACTGCACAAAGTAATAGCAATATCATATGATGATCAACTGTAAATGATTTCACAATGCTCAGCCATACAATGATCCAAAAGGACTCATAATAAAAAAAATGCTAAACATTTCTAGAGAAAAAACTGATGGAGTCTGAATGCAAATTGAAGCATACTATTTTTCACTTTATTTTTATGGAGTTTTTTTGATCTGTATCTTTCACAACATGACTAATATGGAAATGTTTTGCATGATTACATGCAAACATAACATAGGTTATACATATAACCTATAACAAATTGCTTATTATCTCAGGGAGGAGTGTAAAAGGCAGTAAGAAAAAGAGAGAAAATCTAGAACTCAAATTTTTTTAAAATTGTCTTTGCATATAATTGGGGAAAATATATGATATTATTTTAAAATATTTCCTGTCTATATCACTGAGACAATCTAAAAGTAATGCCCTGTACCTTTTCTTGTATAATTCTTGTAAAACCTATATTCTTTATTAACTTGTAGTGTGTCTGACTAGATGGTAAGCCTCTTACTATCAGAGGCATCTTACTATATCGTATAACAGTTAATAAAATATCTTATAGAAAGTAGAAAGCTCAATAAAGTTGATTGGTTAAACTTCATTCACTAAACATTGTAGCAAAGAGTGAATTATTACTTAAACCAATTGGACGAGTTAATAAAGTATTTCAAGTGAGCAGAGAAGAGATGGGAAGGAGACCAGTAAAAAGTCAAATTCTTAAATTTAAAAAGTCACAGTTTACAAAAATGTCAAAATTCACATTTCAGAACAGCAATAAAACACTTGTCATTAACCAACTTAAAAATTCATACTCACCTTTATCCTTTGGGAATTCTTCATCCTTCTGTAGTTCTTCCACAAATTTCTTTAAATTCACTGTTCCATCATCTATGAATCGGAGGAAGAAGTCAGTTGAGGCACTTCAATGGACAGAAAATTTGAATTTGGAATATATCATCATTGTGGCTAACAAGATGAATTTACCATGAATGGGTAATTTTTATCTGGTTCTTACTTTCCTTATTTATAAAATGAAAATATCTTTGCAATGCTACTATTTTATAGTTGTTCTTTGTTGAGAAAGCAAAAATATTTGCATAGAAATCGCAAGAATGATTCAAAATGGTGAATAAACTTTTGTTAAATTCTACATTAAATGTGCAAAAACTTAAAAAGCACTTACACAAGAACAGTAAACTTTGTATAAATTTAGTTCAGAGGGGTAAGACTGCTCTCTCTCTCACTAAAGGGTCTTGCTTGGAGTAGGATCATTCTAAGACTAGGTTAAGTTGTGGTGCATCCTAATTTCTAAAAAAGAGGGACCAGATCCCCTTTTATTTCATTATTTCTCTTTCTCTATTCCAGACCCCTGCGTAAAATCACTTATTTTGAAGTTTATATAAGAGCTCACACCTAGGTATTTCCCATTACTGACCAAAAAAGTATTCTGTGTACAGTATAGATCAAATATAGGGCAGCTATTTATTTCTCCTATTAAACAAACAAGATTTTAACCAAAAAAGATAAAACACAAAATACTCAAAAATATATTCTAACAAAGACTTAACATTTGAAACAGTAACCTATAATTTCCTATTATATTTCCCAAGAGATGGATACTTAAAACGTCAAAACATGATAATATTTTTTTCAGGGCTGTTGAAGAGTCACTTCACCTTCACCTGGGTTAGGAACTTAACAAATCACCCATTCATTATCTTTTAGCAAGTCAGTAGTCAACTTTTCCAAGGAAGCCATAGTGGCAGATGCTGCCAGTCAGCTCTGATTGTAGAATCTGGAGTTCTCCGTCTCGCAGACTCATGACGTTATCTCTAAAGCTGGAAATATTCCAACCCAGGATAGCTCCTGGCCGCTACGGCTTCCTAGGAAAAGGAACCCATCTTAAGTGCAAACACCTCCAGGTAGAAACACCAAGTGGGTGTCCCTCAGGGTAACTAGGTGAGGCTGGAGCCTCAGCAGGAACCACAGACACTTTTATCTCCCAAATTGTTTGTCAAGTAGGAGCTTGAGTCCCTGAAGACAGAGTGAACCGTTGCTGATTAGAAACACCTGGGCCCAGCTGTGCTGCTAAGACAAGACAAGAAGGAACCAGCACCTAGTGAGTGCAGAGGCAGTGGGATGGAGACACTCTTGGCTGTGGATATTTGCAGGAGGGTGGAGATCTTACTTTGGGGTTCCTGGTCAGATGAGTTGAAGGGAAGCTTGAAGCATCATTATCCCCCACCCCACAATTAGAGGTGCTTACATTAATACCTCTTTTTTTTAAATGAACCAGCAAAGAAGAAAGAACCCCACCAATGAAACATATTACGGGAACAGGGAAGATCAGAATTCATCTTCAGAGGAGGACACTTTAGTTAAAAAAAAAATGCTTCTACCCCAAAGAGTAATGTGAAATAAATAAAATAAGCAATTTTCTTTTAAGTTCAAAATTTAACATATAAGAGCCTATATCATGGAGCAATTTTAAAGAACCCAATATGGACAAACTGTTTAAACATGAACAAATTGCTTACGCTTATTTTACATGGGAAATGTATACTTTATATTTAAGATTTATATCAACAATAAGGTAAGCTGAAAAGAAAGACTGGCAGAGTAAAGGTAAAAAGAGTAATCATGTTATACAAATGAAGTTCTGAAAACCTACTCACATTGGAAATAGGTTCAATAGGCAATACTGCATATATACCATGAAGGGTATATCATCCTCCAAAATCTATAAAGAAATAAGGGAAGGGAAAACTAGGTGGTGGAGTGGATAGAACATCAGCTCTGAAGTCAAGACCTGAGTTTAAATCTGACCTCAGATACTTAACACTTTCTACTGTGTGACCCT
Source organism: Sarcophilus harrisii (assembly GCF_902635505.1). Taxonomy (NCBI): domain Eukaryota; kingdom Metazoa; phylum Chordata; class Mammalia; order Dasyuromorphia; family Dasyuridae; genus Sarcophilus; species Sarcophilus harrisii. The sequence continues at coordinate 325,377,681 of NC_045429.1, forward strand.
GGGCAAGTCACTTAACCCCAACTGCCCTTAGCAAAAGAAGAAAGAAGAAAGAAATAATGGGGGAGGGATGGGGGAGGGATGGGGGAGGGATAGGGGAGGGATGAGGAAGCAAAGAGTGAGGGAAGAAGACAAGGGAGGGATCCCTGGGGAGGGAATGTTAAGTAAGAGCAAGACAATTTATGGAGCAGAATTCAAGTAAAGAGTCAGCAGGGAAAAGAAAGACTTGTGTATATATGAGTGTATGTATGTATATTTCTTCATATGTATACATAAACATATCTTTTCTTAATTGTAGCTTGCTTGGGGATGGTGGGGGATGAAAGGGAAGTGTGTGTATATGTATGTATATATCTACATATATCTTTTCTTAATTATAGCTTGCTTAGCGGTATGGATAAGGGATTGAAAGGAGAAAAAAGAATAAAGTAAAAAAGGTGAGCTGCAGAGAACAAAAAGACAATTTACAAGGAAGTAAAGAAAAGATGGACACTCATAAATATAATTTCTTCTATTTATAAGTATATATACATATATAGGTATATACACACATATACTTTCTTGAACTGGTAATTTACTGTTATATATTTTGAATCTTCCCTGATGTTCTACTGGGCACATGATAATGTTCTGTTTTGTCTTGTTTCATTTTGTTTTGTATTGCTTTTCTGATTTTCTTTTTGCTTATTCTGTTTATTCAAATAAAATGAATTTGAGGAAAAAATTTTCTTGTGGTTTTCCACCATTCTTTTACTATTTTCCACCATTTTCCTTTACTATTTTCTTATCTGAGCCTGGATTTTTTTTTTAATGGCTAGACAAGTGAAATGTAAGCCTTGGCAAATCAAGCATGGCTGCAATGAAGTTACGACAATGCCACCTTGTCTTTGCTTTATCTATATGTTATTGTGTTCATCCTTCGTTCTCAAAAAGGACCAATGACATCAAGAGGGTGGTGTCTTCCCTTGTAAGTGAATTGGATTTGAATAAGGCTGAGCTGCACAAAGCTATCAACTTCATTCTCTCCAGCCAGAATTATCTAAGTCCAGTGGGGGAAGACAAAGGTCAGGACCACTGGTGATGGACCAAGATGCAGTAAGTGATCTTGGCTTTTTAATTAAATTAATTTCCCCAGGACCATAACCATTTGATAACTATTTCTCCCCAGTAAGATAAAAAACAGAGTAAAGTGACTTGTGCAGGGTCACACAGTAAGTATCTGAGGTCACATTTGACCTCAGGAAAATGAGCCTTCCTGACTCCAGACTTGGTATTCTGTGCATCATGGCATCACCTACCTGCACTGATGGGGGTGTGGTGGGAGCAAATACCATGTAAATAACTGGGTAACAACAAGATACATACAGAGTGGATGAAAGATAATCTCAAAGCGGGGTGGGGCTACTAGCAATAAGAGGACCTGGAAAGTCCTCTTGCAAAAACTTGGGATTTGAATTTAGTCCTGCACGAAACTGTTGAGAGAGATAGTGTTGTATGGAAGGAACAAATGAACCAGTGGATTGTAGAATACATGAAGGAAAATAAAATATAAAAAGCCCGTAAAGGTAAGAAGAAAAAGCCTGAAAAGTAGGAAGGAACCAAGTTGTAAAGTGCTTTAAGATCCAGAAAACGATATTTGATCCTAGAAGTAATAAGGAATCACTGAAATTTCTTAAGTATTCATAAAATAAGTAAAGTATTTATAATGATATGGTATACTGGCCATCAGGGAGGATGGATGCGTTGTTGTGTCAAGCACTTTAACATTAAAAAGAACTTTGCATGATATTAATGGACTCCAATTAGACACAAAGCAATAAGCATTAAGTCATATAAGCTAAAACTAATGAATCAGGATTTAGGGAGGTATTTGAATTTTTTATTATTATACCTCTCCTCCTACCACTATTCAAACACTTTTCCCTTCTAAAAAGGGGGCAAAGACACATCTGAAAGGTGATCTCTAGACCACCTTACTCTATCCATCATTTTTACCTTTTATTAACAAGTGACTGCAATTTTAGCTTTGTCACTAGAAAGAAAAATATTCTCATGGGTACTATGGAAATAGATATTTACCCTCAGTTCCAACAGACTGCAGAATATTCTTAAGCAGGTCATCTATTAGTTTGATTCCAAAGCTTTCCAGGGTAGATGATAAATCCTCAACAGGGATCATCCCATTGGTTACAGTGGAAACAGCATTCTGTGCTTTTTCTATTTCTATTTATGTAAAAAAAATCAAAGATTAAAATCATTAAGTGTGTCAGCCTAAAGAAATACTTGATTTGAAGGAAGTATTCATTTTTCTAATACAGAAGTTCTTGGGTATCTATTTTCACTCAAATAACCTAATAACTAAAAACTTCTATTGCTCCTAATAATCTGACGATCAGGTCTAGAAATGAAAGGGACCTTATATATCAATTAACCAAAATCCTCTTTTGAAGATAAGAGAGATTATAATGGTGAAGCACCATGGGCAAAGCCACATAGGTAATTAAATGCAGTATGTTTTCTGTATCCATGTCTTGAGTTAGTTCCTCCATTGATAAACAGCCATTAATTAAGTGCTACGGACTGGGTATACAAAAGTTAGTGAGATACTCCTCAAAGACATTATATTCTACTAATGGGATAAAATATGCTCACAGACAAATTAAATACATAATGTAATAAATGCATTGTGATTGGTGTGGGATTTAACAACTGAAAGAATACAGAAAAACTCCTTGAAGGATATGAAGAGGTGAAGGAAGGAAGTGAATATTATTAAGTTCCAACTATGAGTTATAAAATTCCTACTATGTGGTAGGTATGGTGCTGTTTTACAAATATTATTTCATTTGATCTTTCCAACACCCTAAGTGCTATTATTCTACCCTTTTCAGAGATGAGGGAACTGAGGATGTAAGGAATTAAGTGACCTTCCCAAAGTAACACAAAAGTGTCTATGGTCAAATCTCTTTCTATACTACTTCACTTGAGTTCTATTTGACTCCCTGTACCCCAAACCTACCACTAGACCTCAATTAAATCCTAATTTTATTTAGGTACCCCATATCTAGACCTCATTACCCTGAAATTCATCTAGCTCTCATTAGGATTATCCAGAATAGGATATGGCATGCCTTAATATTATTACCTTGTAGTATCTCTTACATTGTTATCTTATCCATTTACTTAACTTCGTAAAATGACAAAACTTTCTGTACTTACACTGAAACTCTTACCAGATTCTCTAATACATCTCTCAAAGCAGCGTTCATATAGTATGTGAATGTGGCTATACATAAGAGATAAGTGAAATGCTAATGATATCATAGCTCGTCTATATAATTCAGTAGATAAGTCTTACGGTTTTTTGAGGGTGACTTACTTATGGTCATAGAATTAATGTGTTAGAGGATAGATTTGAAAAACAGGGCTTCTAGCACTTTATTTATTATGGTCTACTGCTTCTGGAATAATGATAAAATAAATTTTGATTGGCTGTTTAAATAACTAAAAGTTTACCATCAATTTTTTAATACAGGGAACAGTGTGGCATTCCTGGCATTCCATTTAGTTTATATTTCTACTTTTGAAAAAGAAAAACTCAAAATGAAATAAAAGTATATTGTTGGAAAGGCAGAAAAAAAATCACAGCAATGTGCATATTATATGGCAATACAGAAATAAATTGGTTCACTGATATTACTTACGTTGGGCTATTTGTAGCTTTTTTTGCTTAAGGAATTCCTCAATAGTTTCCTTGAAATCTACTTTTCCATCACCTATAAAAGAGGGAAAAAATTCACATTTTTTAGTGGACAGACAAGCAGACCCTTCAAAGCTAAATCTACAAAATATATAAAAAATGAATAATTTTCAGGGGAACTTCCTTTACTATTATGTAGGCCAGAGGTGTTGAGGCCTATTCTAGCTCCCAGTAACTGTCAATTAGTTTATATCATAGACATAAGCTACTCCAAAAAAAAGTTTGAACCAAAAAGCCCCCAATGAATATTAATCTATTTGCTGCAACTATAGCATGTTTAGATTCTGTGGCAAATTGGGAAGAGAACTTAAGGGTCAAATCATAAATTCAGATCATAAGCAAACTTAATTATTTTTGTTCTTTATTCTTCTATGAACCTTCTTACAAACCAATGACCACTTATATAGGAATGGGTCCCTGAATTGAGGAAGCTCCTAAGAGTAGAATCAAGACTATGAGAACAGGCTTCTGTCTCTCTATCAAAAACAACAACAACAACAACAACAACATTTACAAAGTCAGTCCTGGATGAGTTATATTACAATAATAGTAAAGGTACATATAACATAGGCCATAATTGCTCCATATTTAGAATAATAAAAATTGCTACCAATAGAAGAACCAAAGGCTGAATTTTACATATGCAAAGGAAAGTTTCAGTACCTCCTGTTCTAGGTTTCATTTTTCAAGAAAAATTCTGCATTTAAAGGTGTATCTCTAATGGTTAGCTTTCCAGAACCAGTTATAGAACGTCTACCATTAGACATAAATATAAAGAATTTAAATTACATCATATTCACAATTCTCCTGGAGGCAATTCCCTAGTATCTTCCATGTGAAAAAATAGTATCTTTTCCCTGGTGTCCTCCAAGTAGAGATACCAAAGGAGGCAATCTGAGCATGTATCAGATTCTCATTACATATGATTTCTATACATTTATATATAAAGCCCATCAGAGAGCTTTCCTTCCAACTTGTAATAGATTAGTAAAACTTATACTGCATATCTAAGGATTTCATAAGGTGACCTAACGTGATCATAACATGATATCTACCTCTGCAGAACGTATTTGTTTCCATGCTATGAGATTTGGTAAATAAGGCTTATAATTTGAATTCTGAAAGGCCTAAGAAAAAGGTTTCTCCATCATGTTAGGTTTCTCCATCTGGTTAGGTCTACAGATAAGGGGTCTTATTAGTCAAATTTGCATGGTAACAATGAAATCAATCTGGAAAGATCTCCCTCAAGACCAGTTCTAAAATAGTCATTTTCTTCCTTGCCTCCACTGCTATATCTGCTCATGTAGAATAAAAGAACACAGTTCTATATCATTTTTTAGGGAAAGGGTTCCAAAGCTTCTAGGAATATTTATGCAACCTGATATTTATATGACCTTTTGGAAATTTAGATACATGTGCATAAGAAGGAAAACAGAAAGTAAGAAGGAAAAAGGAATTAAAACCTACATACCATATACAGGTTCTTCTGGAACTTCTGGACCAATGCAACCAAAATCTTTACCATCTAGTAACTAGTAAGAGGGCTCTCTTTATTATTGGTAAGTCATTTAAATCATATTTGACTATTTGTGGCCCTATTTGGAGTTTTCTTGGCAGAGATACTAAAATCATTTGCCATTTTCTTTTCCAGTCATTTTACAGATAAAGAAACTTGAGATAAATAAGTTCAAGTGACTTGCCCAAGGTCACAAAGCTCTCTGAGGCCAGATTAGAATTTAGGAAGTTGAATCTTCCTGATTCCAAGTCTGATCCTCTATCCATCATGCCATCTAACTATCCTTTATAGATATTCCTAATGTCTATTCCTCTTGAAGTACCAGATCATTAAAACTTTCCCTGGGTGCTGGATAAATTTCTAAGTGTCCAACAACCTAAAACTGACTAGTTATTTCAAATAATCTGGCTGACAGAAACTTTAGGGCAGCAAGAGGATTTCTGTAGCAATCACTTTACCACAAAAAAATCAGCAGATGTTTACTGACAACCCTAAACAAAGAACCATGGACATAGTAAAGAGTAAAAACAGGAAAGGGGACTCAAGGATTAAGACAGAAAACTACATATGCTGATGAACCCAGAAATAGGTCCCTTGAGATGAGATATAAATAAATACCTAATTACCTAATATAGTAGAGCAACAGGATAGAGTTACCTCCAGGAAATTGATGCACATGTCATTCATTATTCATCTTAATATTCCTTTTCCTTTCCTCTCAGATTTCCTCCCAGAAATCCATTCCCCTATAACTATTCTCTTACCATTTTAATTCATATAGGATTTCTTATCCTGAACAGTAGATAAAGGAAATCATAGCTTTACCCATAATAGCTAGCATAATAATAACAACTAGCAATTATATAGCATTTAAGAGATTTTCAAAATACTTCATATATGTCATCTCATTTGATTCTCACAAATACCCAGGAGGTAATATAGTTTTGTCATTTCCATTTCAGAGATGAGGAAAAAAGCTAAGAAAATGGAAATGTGATTTTGTGTATAGTTTTTGCACATTAACTTAATGAACAAATGATATACTTACCATCAGGTTCAACTGATTGCAGTGTTTCTTTAAGAGCTTCATCAGCTAAATCAATTCCCAAGGACTCCATAGTAGGTAACAAATCTTCAAGAGCAACTTTCCCATTGGTGACATTGAAAAGAATTGTACGTGCATTCTCTATTTCTATAAGTAAATTAAAACACAAATGTAAACATATTAAATTATTGAATCTCCAGATAAAGAAATCCAAAGAAATCCTGGGATGGAAAAAATGTATTCATTTTCTAGATCTATGATTCTTATACTTAAGGCCATGCAAAAGTTTAGTTTGAGAACTAAAAGATATCCAAAATTTTTACTTAGAATTACAAAAGAGTAAAATGTTAGCACCTAAAGGTATCATATCAAATAAAATTACTCATTTCTTCTAATAGGATACTGTTAGAATAATACATGACCTCATTGTTATAATTCATTCCCTTAAATAAAAGGATAGATCTATGATTTTTAATCATGGAATCCTATGATTCCATGGATCTCTTTTTCTCTTGAGATTGGTTGATTAAGAAATAAACAGCTAGTTACAAAGTGAAAGTAGCAAAGAGATCCGTGATAATCTACAAATCTTGGGTAGATTTGAGGATGTTTAGGATACTTGCCCCCTTTTCCCTTTGAATAGACTGTGAACCTTAAAAAAACAGATGATCTATAGGTATGTTTCCAAATTATAAAGAGGAATGAAAGATAAAATAACTTTAGCTTTCAGCATACCCATTTTCAGTCAGCTAATAAGATTTTAGAGAGACTGGATGAAATCTTTGGCTTTTCAAGCCCACCCAAGGATTCTGAGATATTTTATAAGTGTTTTAAATATGAACCACACCAGAACCTTTCTCCAATGGCCAGTGTAGCTAAACACTTGTGAGAAGTGGTAAAAAGGACAAGTAAAGCAATTTATGAAATAGACTTCATTTCAATAGAATTCTTCCAGAGTGGACCTTGGCCTAGGAATGTATATGAAAACCCAGACAGGAGAAACTTCTTGTTATTTTCTCTGGTCTTAATCTGAGTCCCTAAATTGGCTCTACAATTCTTGGAGGTTAATGAATTGTATTGTTGGGCAGGAAATTTTACTCATCCTTCAAAGTCTAACTCATTTCCTTCTCCCTCTATAAAGTCATTTTCTTTCTTTGTGTTCCACATACCTAGCCAAAACTAATGTGTGAACAACAAATATTGTCCATTCTTCAAGGTCTACCTAAAATTCCTTCCTCTATTAAGCACTTTCTAAAGCACTCCATCTCACAGAAATCTCTATTTTTTTTTTGTAAGAACCTAAACTTCTAAAAAATCAGGACAAATGAAATTAAAGATTTCTTAATGGAACTCATGTATTTCCTCATACATGTGTCCCTTTATGACCTGATAGACAATGAAGTATTCATTGTCAGCGACCATCAAGGTGGCTGGTCTGGCTGATGGTAATAGCCAGCTCAGCCCCCATAATGATTGTTGATGGTGAATACCCACCCATATGTTCTTTCTTTTCAGTTCAGAATTTCATTCTTAAGAATCTGCCATTTATCCAAACTAACATTCCTTGAATAACTTTAGGCTATAGGATCTTTTTTTTTTCTTTGAATTTTTTGAAATTTGGACTCTCAAAATCTTTATGTTTTCCTTTCCCTTTCCTTCCATTCTCTCCTCTTCCCTTATTTTCAAGGCCCTCTATGAATAATATTTTTGCTTATACCAATCACTGGGCAATTAGCCTTCTCCAAATCCCCTCTTTACCTTGCCTTGTGAGATTTCTGGTAATATCTCATGAAAGATAATGTATGTTTACTTAATTCCTAAAAATTAATTTTTTGAGTCTACCCTATTCTCTTGAGCAAAAATTTTTTAGGGCAGGGACCACAATCTGCCCATCAATCAAATAATTCTATATACCGGAGCAAAAAAATTTGTTTGAAAATATAGTTCAGCAGCGAAATGTTTTTTCATTAGAAAGGAACTTAGTACTCCCACATTTCCATTTAAGACAATAATAAGATAATATATACCAATGTTTAAAAGACCTGAAAGTAAGGGGAAATGGGAGCTCATGGGAAAGATATATAAGATTAAAATCCTATTTCAAGTCACAGTGTGTATACCAACACAAAAAGGGAAGGTTTATTAATACTCACGTTGGCCCTTTAATGCATCTTTGCTTGAAATTAATTTGTTGGCTACATCCTCAAATGCCACCTTTCCCTCTTCTAGAAAAAGGTCAAAAATAAAAACAATTTAGACTCTGGAGATACAGGTATATCCTTACAAACATGGCCCCATACAGTGCATTGTAAAGTAGAAAACTAGCATTTGTCCTATAACCTGCCTTAGATACTTTAGGGATATTTTAAGTTTGAACTAAATCAGATCCTCTCCCGAGGGCCAATGTGTCTAACAGCTTCTAAAGAAGGTAAAAGGTATAAGCAAGCCATGTTATGAATTTCCCTCATTCTTATGGGGATTATACAGAACGGACTTTGGCCTAAAAACATTGATGAAGACTCAGGCAGTAAAGACTTTCTAGATCCCAATATGGCCCTAGAGTTCCTGAAGGTCCATTATTATATTACTGGGAATCAAATTTTGCCCATCCTTCAATGCTTATCTCATTTTTTTTCTTCTCCACAAAACAACTTTTTGGATTCTATATATGCAGCCCAAATGAAAAGTTATCACAGAAACTAACGAGAATGATCATCATCTCTCACCAGATTTTTCTTTTTACATTTTTAATCACTCCTCAATCATTTATATTTTCATTATCAGTAAATTCACAGAATAACAAAAATAAGTTGTAAGGTGACAGCAAGATGGCACAACCCAACTGAAAATTTACTAAACAACTATTAAATGTATCAAATACCACTGAGCTCATACTCATATTGGAGGACATAACAAGTAGAAGCAAGGCAGATAGATGGTCCTTAAGTCTAGAGGACAGAGGAACAGAAAAAAATGTCAAAGCTTAGCGATTAACCAACTTCCTGGAAGGATTATATTTGATGGCTCCCTCACTCATTCAGTCAATGTAAGTAGCTAGGTTTTGCTTTGGGTGAGAGAGGGCAGTAAATGGTTTGCTTTAGGGTAATTAGAATGGAATTCAAGATTCCCTTATGCAAAGGTGAGGATTAGGAAAAGGAGGGGGAAGTCATGCATGTGTGGGAGAAATTTAAAAATATGTTTTATTTTTTAAATGACAAAACAGTGATGCAATAGACACAAAATCTAAGTAAAGAGCAGTTGAATGACAATGAGACAAGAAAATGAAATGGCTGGAGGTTAAGATTTTGACTACAAGGAAAAGCACATAATTCTGCTCCATTAAGAAATCACATGTGAAGTTATACAAAACATTTCCATAAAAGTCATGTTGTGAAAGAAAATATAGGTTTCCTACCCTAAAAAAAAAAAAATGAGAAAAATAGAATGAGAGAGAGACAGAAAGGAAGTGAAGAAGGAGGGCAGGAGTATTAGAATTCTAATTGTAGATCAAAATTCTGTTAGATAAAACAAAACAGACAGAAAAGTCCCTCACTCTCTAGTGATAGCTCCTGAGATTCTGGTTCAGGGAACAGTATAGTTCATATAGGCCATTTTCCATGGTATTTGGCAGCAATAACTATCAAGAACAATAGGCTTTTGAGGGTTTAGGCTTTTGCAAGAATAAAGGGCAGGAGGAAGCTTTGGAGACCTCAAGGGATTGCAATGAAGAGTGTAAAATATAAAAAGAATGTGCTTTGTTTCAAAAATCTACACATTAGGAAAGGACAAATTGGTCAAGTACAGAAAGAACAACTTGTAACTCTCCCTCCAGATTGTCGGAATGAAGTATTATTTGAAAAAAAGAAAGAAATCTTTAAAAGAAAAACAGAATAACACACGTGCACATGCACACACATACACACACACAGAAATACTTTTCTCTAAATTGGTTTTTGAAGTCACCATTAAAAGCAGTTCTGTGAAAAGAAGGCTTCACCATCCCTCCCACTACCAAAACCTTATCAACCTGGGCATATGAATAAGCCTAACTAAAGTAGTAATGCATCCTGAGGAAAAGACAACATGTTATAAGCAGGTTGAACTATTTAAATCACCATTACCCCTCAAACCCCTGTGGAGGCATCTCTGGAAACAGAGCCCAAAAGCTTTGGGAATTCAACACTCCCGCAGCTTCCACCCTGCAGCTATAGGTCAGGGGAGTAACCCCCATTGAGGTGAGATGTGGCAATTTTCTCTGATGTATTGTAATCCCCATCTCCTCTGAAGCCACAACTAATGAAAACCCAGAAAAGAAAATTCTTATTATCCAAGTCTTTGGCATCATCAAATAATTCAACAGGAGAATCCAAATTGGTTTTATTAATGACATTAAAGACATTTGATCATTTCAGTCACATCCAACTCTCCAGGACCCATTTGGGGTTTTCTTGGCAAATATACTGGAATGGGTTTACCATTTCCTTCTCCAGCTCATTTTATAGATGAAGAAACTGAGGCAAACAGGGTTAAGTGACTTGCCCAGGGTCATACAGCTAGTAAAAGTATGAGATTGAATTTGAACTCAGGAAGTTGAGTCTTCCTGACTCCAAGTCCAGAGCTCCATTTGTTGGACCATGTAGGTTCCCATGAGTATGGTGCATAAGCTCTATCCTAAAGACCTTGGGGTCTTATCATGAAGTCTCCTATACATATTGACTTTTCCCCTATCAGGAAGTAAGCTCCTTGAGGATGGGGACTGTATTGTTTTTCTATTTGTATCCTAGTATTTAGAACAATACTTTATACAGCAAATGCTTTTTCATTTATTCATTTTAGCATATCAAATGACTGAGAATCCTGTTCTCAGCTATTCTTTAAGTTTAATGGATATATTTAGGAATTTTTCTCCCTCTTCCTTTTGTTGTTGTTGTTCAGTAGTTTCAGTCGCATACAATTCTTCATGACCTCCATTTGGGATTTTCTTGGGTTTTTTTATTTTGTTTTGTCTTTTTTGGAAGGTCAGATTTTATTTTATTTTATTTTTATAATAATAGCTTTTTTATTTTTCAAAATACATACAAAGATACTTTTTAACATTCACCCTTGAAAAACCTTTTTTGCAAATTTTTTTTCCTCCTTCCTCCCTTCCCCTTCCCCTAGACAACAAGCAATTGAATATATGTTAAACATGTAATTTCTCTAAACATATTTCCATATTTATCATGTTGCAAAAGAAAAATCAGATCAAAAGAGAAAAAACATGAGAAAGAAAAAACAAACGAACAGCAATAAAGGTGAAAATACTATACTTTTATCCACATATATTCTCCATAGCTCTCTCTCTGAATGTAGATAGTTCTTTCCATCAAAATGGCTTGCATTTTTATAAATTTGAGTCAATTCTCTATATATTTTAGAAATGAGGCCTTTAATGTAATCAAAATTATCCATTTTGCATTTCATAATGTTCTATAGTTCTTCTTTGGCCAAAAATTCTTTCTTTCTCCATAGAGTGGAGAAGCAGACTATCCTTTCTTCTTCTAATTAGTTTATAGTTTCACTCTTTATAGCTAAATCATGAACCCATTTTAAACTTATTTTAGTATAGGATGTGAGATGTTGCTCTATACTTATTTTCTGCCATACTAATGTCCAGTTTTCCCAACAATTTTTGTCAAATAGTGAGTTCTTATTCCAGAAATTGGAGTCTTTGGGTTTATCAAACACAAGATTACTGTGGGCATTGACTATTGCGTTTTGTGAACCCAACCTATTCCACTGATCCACTACTCTATTCCTTAGCCAGTACCAAATGGTTTTGATGACCACTGCTTATAAAATATATGTATATTATATCCTACAACTTTATTAAAGTTGTTCATTGTTTCTGGAAGTTTTTTTAGTTGATTCTCTTGGATTCTCTAAGTGTACCATCACATTTTCTAATATATCTTCTACAGTACTTAGAAGGTATCATGCATACATGCTAAAAATTGTCTTGACAATTAATTGGAAAAAAATACTATTAAAAAAATAAAATCACAGACCTTGCTATAATTTCATTTGTATACTCATTCACATTTAGAACACTACTCCAATGGAATGCATTGTACCAGCCTATGAAAGACTGTTTCCCCTAACATTGTGATCTTGCACAGATAATTGAAGACCTTTGGTGGTATGTACCTATGAGATGTTTTTTTTGTTTGTTTGTTTTTGTTTTTGTTTTAATATACATCAAGGTACCAAAGAATGGGAACCTTCATCAACTTCCTACCACCTCTCCCCTTTACCTTCCTTCCCCTTGTCTTGCTATCTCCTGATTTTATCATAATATCTTCTTATAAACATAGGGATATAAACAAATACTCTATACCCAACTCTTAATCTTCATGAAATGACTGTAATTTTAATAATTCTATCCAAAAGAATACAGATAAACATTCTGAACAAATAACCTGAAATTAAGCAAAAATACTCACCATCAGGTTTTATGGATTTTAGAGTCTCAGTGAGCTTTTCTTTACTTAACTCAACTCCCAAGCTCTCCAGTATAGGCATCACATCAGCGATATTGACTTTCCCATAAACAATATTATTAATAATATTCTGTGCTTTTTCTATTTCTATATGGATATAAAAATCAAAGTATAAAATTAGTCAGTTGATGTGCCTAAAGAAATCCTTAATTTGTGGAGAGGGGCAAATTTGAACTTCAATAAAATATATTAACTAAATAGCCCATGTGCTACAGCTTTGCACTTTTTTTAAAAAATCACTGTTTTTTGATGAAATGTCAAATTAATCAATTATCTCACTATCACAAAAACAATGCTAATACAGATGAATAATAATTAGGCATGGAACATTTAAAGTATGGGATATCTCTAGAAGCTCTTTAGTTCTTCAGAGTAGCTTATCAGAAATAATTCCAGTTGTAAATGGAATGCTTACAAATGTCCTAGTGACTAGTAGTAAGCTAGTTTGAACTAGTTGAACTAGTAGTAAGCTGTTTTATGATATAGTGTAAATTGTAGGCCATTGGATAACATTTTCTTCCCTTTCCAATTTGCCCACGCTTTTACTTCAAGGTAGATATGTATCTCCTCAGGTTGCTCTATCCTGGGGTTTCAGGTAAGAGCCAAGATTATATGGCTAGCACGCTTATAGTTTTCTTTAAAGGATCCATTTCTTAGCCAGTTGACCTAATTATCAGGGCTTAATTGAAAAGTGGTTATTGAAAGTTAATGGTGCAGAATTTTAAAGAATAAGAATGATGCGAAAGAAAAGGTAAGAGAATATAGACTGCTTTCCACTCTTTTGAAGAAGTGAGATGTCCATGGATATGGAACATTGTACATTTTTTATACTTTTTCAATATACTAATTAGTTTTGCTGATTTTTTCCCCTTTTCTTTAAAAAAATTCTTTATTATATAGGATGACTTTCTGGGAAGCAGTACTGGAAAGAAATTTAAGTAACACAGAAAAAAGACATCAATAAAAATATTTTCAGAAAAAGAAAAGGAAAGATAGGTTCCTGGACCTAGATTTCTTACTAATACTAATAAATAATATTATTATTTATTAGTATTCTTTACTATTAAATCTAAATAAGGCTAAAATGAAAACAAAAATCCTTAAAAATAATTCTAATTTAATTCTCATTATTTTGATACTATTGAGAATATTGAGAATTAATAATAAAAGTTATTAATTCTCATTAACTATAATAGATAATAAACTCTAAAGCAGAGAGATATCGGCCACAATATATCATATTAAATTGACCCTGCTGTTATGGAGATCCTCCATGGAAAGTCTTAGCCTAACAATGGAAATGAAAACAAGAACAACAAATGGCTTTGCTCATCCTGATCCCAATCTAAATTCCTGAGTTGACCCTTGAGTCCTCTTAGTGATTTGGGAATCACATAATTTAATTAGCAAACTTTGGCTATGCTTCAAGGCCTCCACCTCCATGAAATCTTCCTAGCCTATTCCCATTCAAAGAAATATCTCTATTATTCTGTATCATTTATTAGACAATTGCCTTTTAATAATTCTTGCAAATTCATTTTATACATTAATTTGATGCTTTTACAATTCTTTAACTTTTCTATATTTATACTTTGCCTCTCTAACTAGAATATAAGTTCCTTGAGGGCAGGAACCACTTCTAATACATCTTCTACAGCTACCATGGATACAATATTTATTCAGTAATTAAGTGGGGTTAAGGGTCACATAGCTAGGAAGTGCTAAGTGTCTGAAACCAGATTTGAACTCAGGTGCTCCTGACTTCAGGGCTGGTGCTCTATCCACTGTGCCACCTAGCTGTCCCCTATTCAGTAATTATTGATTGATTGATTGATTGAACCAATAAATCAACAAAGATGTTTAAGCCCCTACTATTTGCCAGGTCCTAGGTAGGAACTGTGAATAACCCAAAATTCATTATTAAAATAAAGAATATACAGCAAGATGTTTATCATTCCTAGTTTGTCATTTAAGAATATAAGTCTACTATATATATTCTATATATACTATACTATTACTACTATAAGAGTATAATGCTACTAAGAAGAAATGAAAATGGTGAAAGCTTCATAAAAGTATTTTCCCTCTGTAGAAAATAGTAACATATGCTCCAATACAAAGAAAAATACATTTATACTCACGGTAGCACTTTGCAAAGTTTTTAGTCTTCCTCAATTTCTTGGCAAAGTCCTTAAATTCTATATTTCCTTCATCTGTAAAAGGGAGGAAATACAATTAATATACTCCATTGGAGTTACAAGATAAAGTGGAAAAGGTATCCCAGAAAGTAATTTGACAGTTATTTCCTCCTCACAATTTGCTCAATGTTTTTCTTAAATCATGTCTATCAGCTCTCTCTCTCTCTTTTCCCCTCCTCAACCTTCTTCCCCTCCCTATTCTTTCTTCTTTTTTCCTCTCCCTTTTTTCCTCCCTTCCATGCTAGTTCTCTTCTCCCTCAAGCTCTTGCCTTGTAGCTCTGTACTCCTAAGCCTACAATTAAACAAACCACTTTAATACTGTACTGTCCACTACACTTAAATCCCTTAATTTCATGTCTTAATCCCTTTTATTCCTTGTCAAACACAAAATCTGCTCACCTCCTACTTCCTATTCTTGTACTACTAAATAGAGGAAGTTCCACAATTCAGTTTATTGGGTACACTACACCTTCTGTAATTTAAACTCAGCTGGATCTTCACAACAGCAAAGGAATTCCCCCTAATAATTCCCTTGTTGTTTGTTCTTCGAGCTCAAAGAGGACCATGACATCAGGGAGATGATGCCACGGCATGAAAGTGAATTGAATATAAGTGAGGGAGGGCTGGGCAGAGTCACCTCCTCACTTTGTCCTCCAGAGTCATCTGGTTCCAGTGGTCAGATAGAAATCAGGATGACTGGAGATGGCCCTGAATACATTGGGAGAGTCTGGCCTTTTTAAGCTAAGGTGCTCAACCAATTCCCACAGAAGCTACTCCAAACCCTCTCTTTTCTCCTAGAAATGTCACACCTTAACCGGACCTCTTCCTATGTTCTCTCAGCTAAGAGTTTCAACTACTTCTTTATTGGAAAAAAATGAAGCATTTTCTCTAAGGTCTCATTTCTCTTTTTATTTCTAAAATCCTTGATATGATGTCTTACTTTTACCTTTCTTCCTCCAGGGCTTGATAATAAAGTGGCTTCTTTCTTTGACAAAGGAAAATATTTGTAGTCATGCCTTTAATTCTACCCCCTTTAATCATCTCCCCTCTTACTAATCTTCAAATTCTCCCTATCTACTGATTCCATTCCAACAGCCCTTAAACATGCTCAAGTTCCCTCCCTTTCCTTAAAAACTTTTCTTTTATACCACCATCTGCTAAATTTCTCTGTTCTTTATAACCAAACTCTAACTAGAAACTTTCTGCATGTGAACTATAGACATATAGTTCTCTCACTCATTCCTCAGTCCTTTGCAATCTGGCCTCTCATGATTCAATTGAAACTGTTCCTTCAAAGTAATAAACAATCACAAAAACCTAGTTTTATGACAATATAGATTGAATTACAATTTATTTTTCCAAGTCTAGCCTTGATTAAAGTTCATAAAGTTTTCAGTTAGATGGTGAAGTGAATAGATAGCTGGCTGAGTCAAGAAGACCTGGATTCAAATCTAACCTTAAACATGTTTCTAGCTATGTGATCTTGGGAAAGGTTTTCCAATTTTTAGTCCTCTAGACTTTTTGTTATCATATGTATCATTGTAATTTTTCTTCATAATAATGGTTAGGTTTTTGTTGTTTTTGTTGTTCTTCCAAATTGGGAAAAGGCCCTTGGTGTGAGGTGTCCCCCTTCAGCATAAGAGATTAATCAATGATTCTGAAACTGATGTTTCCAGCCTTAGGAACAACAATGGGGATTTAAGAGTTACAAAGATACTAGGATTCTCAGATATAACATATCAGGGAGTGTTTGCATTTGAGAGGATGACCACTAATATGAGGAGATCATGCCCTGGACTGGCTTGCCATAAGACACGGACTTTGAGGAAATAGTTTAGAAAGTGTAGAGTTAAGTAAAGAAGTCAAGATAAAGCAATAGGCAGCAGCCCAGCTGAAATCCCTTTAATATCCCCCATAAAACAACTTTAAAATCACTCCTCAAATCAAATTTTGGAATAGGTAACCAGGAAGGAGACTGGTCCAGAACATGTTCACTGGCAGCATCACTGGTAGGCCTTAGAGAAGGCAATAGTGGAAATAGAAGCAATAGCAGCTTTGGGAGCTCTCAGCTCAGTAATGGTAAGGAGTCAGACAGCTGGTCAGAAAAAGACTAAAAACTAAACCTGGCACTAAGCACAGCTGGCAGTGATTGGCAATTCTACTGTCTATAAGCTTGGGATGTACTTCCAGAGCCAGAAAAAAGTGCTGGAGATCCACCATGAGGGAGCAGGGGACTTGGTTACAGTTCCAGGGCCAAGGGGACCACTAACCCTGGTGGTTGCAAGGGAGCAAGGGCCCTTCCTGGGTAAACACAAGAAGGCAGATCAGAAAAGCAATGACGACATCTCTTTTTGGATCACACCAACATTAAAACACCTACAAGCAAAGCTTAAAGAAAAGTATTCACTGGATCTAAACATAACAAGAGTCCTAGAAGAGTAAAAAAGAAAGAGATTAAAGAGGTGGATTAAAAAATTGGGAAGAAATATAGGAGTGATGCAAGAAAATTATGAGAATTTTCTCCAGAATCCATCCTCAGATAATCTCCGAGTGCAAAATGAAATAATTTTCTTTAATTTTATATGCTTTTTTGCAATTTGTCTAATGTAGAACTATACATGATTTCACATGTATAATTTATATCTAATGCAGAAATATGTTTTACATAATTTCATATATATAATTGATATCATATTGCTTGCCTTCTCAGTGGGTGGGAGAAAAGGAGAGAATTTGGATCTCAAAATTTTAAAAGAAAACATGTTAATTATAAATACAACTTTAAAAAAAAGAGAGAGAAATTGCAGAACCAAGGCAAAATATGAAAAACTAACTTAGCAATCCCTAAAACTTCTTGCTACATGTTTTGATTTTTAAGTTTCAACCTCCAAGGAATAGTACTTATGTAAATGCCTATTGCTTAAGTCTTTTGTCAATGTGAACTTGTAAGTTTTTTGTGTTAAGCATTTTATTTGTGTAGTGGAGATAATAACTGTAATCTATGATCAAATCTTTCTATTTCTCCCTTTTGTGTAGATTCAAGACATAAAACAAACCTAAACTTTATGTAATTTCCCCAACATGGTGGAGAGGAAAGGAGAGGAAGAAAGGCAGAAAGAGGGGAAGAGAACAGGAGGAGAGAAAGAGGGAGAGGAAGAGTAGGGTAGCAGAAATGGAGAGTGAGAGACAGAAAGACAAAAAGAGAGACAGAGAGAGGGACAGAGGGAAACAGAGACACAGAGAGATGTAGAGATATATATAGAGAGAAAATCAAATCACATCCTTCACCTCTATATCCCTTACTATACTCATTTCCCCTAACACTATACTCTCCCCATTACACTTACAGAAGGAGAAACTTAACTTCCTTGTCACAATCATACTCCAACTCATGAGTGACTGAAGTTTTAGTTGTACTGAGAAAAGAATGTACATCTTTATATACTATAAGCAATTGACCTAAAAGATAGCTTAACTACTCACCATCAGGCTCCATGGATTCCAGTGTTTCTCTAACATCTTCTTCACTTAATTGTAACCCCAAACTCACCAGAGCAGGTGGTACATCTTCTACTTTCATTTTTTTATCAGTTGTCAAATTATCAACAATATTGGATGCAATTGCAATTTCTGTGGATACATGTAATCAAAGTATAAAACTATTAAGTCTGTGAGTCTAAAGAAACTTATGAAAACTTGATTGCAGCACATATTTGTGTTTTAGGAGAGTGCTTCTGGCCCTCACTGAGAACTGAGCCACATATCTGCAGACTATGTCCTAGTTAGAAGATAACTCAGAAACTTTCATGTTCCTTTTATACCTTAATAGGGATGTCCCTTAAAAATTTAAAGTTTCGGGCTTGATAAAGGAGGAAATTGGGTCACCTCCCATGATGGGCAACCCATTACACTTTAATATACTTTCATTGAAACTCTTATTATTCCTTAGAATAAAAGACAGTCTTTCAGAAATTTTTACCCATTACTTCTCTTTTTGCTTTTAAAATTAATCTAATAATAGCTAACATTTATTGACTGTATGCCAGGCACTGGGCTAAGAATTGTACAAATATAACCCCTTTTGATTCTCACAATAATCCTGGAAGATAGGTGTTATTATTATCCCCATTTTACATATGAGAAAACTGGGGCAGAGGGAGGAAACTTGCCCAGGGTAACAGATAATAAATGTTTGAAGCTGAATTGGAATATAGGTCTTTCTAACTTCAAGCCCAGCACTCTCTACACTGTGGCCACCTCTCTTATAAAACTATAACCTTTCTTGCAGATAGCTATCATTTCTTTTTCTCATTACATATGAATGGAACAGATGGGATGAAATATTTCCCAGTATTGAGACTGTCACATGATCCCTATACCTAGGCTTTGAAGTTAGTGAAGTTGCAGGAAGTGATGTGACCTGTGGGAGGTAGACAACACTGGTGACCAGTAGTCAAGGATGGTTAAGTCCTTTTAGTCTATAAATGAGAAGGCTTGGGTCTTTTGCTTTTAAGTCCTGGACAAGCTGGAAGCTGGCCAGGTACCAGGAGCTGGGATGGCTCTCAGGTGTGTCTGGGCCTCTCCCTGCAGGGACTAAATTAAATGCTTCCTCTTTGTACCTGAAGATGTCTCTGATTAGTTAAATTAGGTAAAAGGGTCTATCACACATCCCACACAGTTTACAGGCTCACTTGGGATCTGTGGCTTGCCAGAGAGATGGCTGGGATCCTGATTCAAGGCAGACGCCAGGTTAGGTTTTCTCTGACCAACCTTGAAATCAGACTCTTAGCCTCCCTCTCTGTGAAGAATGGGCCTAGAAGACATACTAATACAAACAGAAGCAATACAAGTCTTAGAAGAAGATGAAGCCTGGGTTAGAGAGAGCCAGGTAACTTATGCATATGTAATGCACATGGGGCACTGTATGTTAATGTGTCCCTGAATTGTCCTTAAGGTAGCACTGGGATCATCAAGCCTTGGATGATCCGGATTAAGAGATGAGAGCCAGGAAAGGGGTTTTGTTAGACACAGGATAGTAATTCCTTGCAGTTGGTCAGGAAGGCAGGCAACTAACTCTTCCGACCCTGATCTGTCAAGCTACTCTTGGGGAATCAACTGTACTTTTCCTGGAGAACAGGTTAAATAAGATTGGATGCTCTGAGAGGGGGCAGTCCAACTCAAAACTTTGGTGCAAAAAGGGAAAAAAAATGCACTTAGGTATTTCTGTTGTATGTGGGAAAGTGAGGAAGGGATGGTTCTCTTCCATGTAATTTTTGTCTGTGTTCGTGTCTTTGTGCAGAATGTCTTTGTCATGTCTGTTCTGTGAGCTAGAATTTAAGGAAAAAAGAGAGAGGCCTGACTTGCCTGTACGTTCCAGACCTGACCAAAGAGACATCTTCAGGTACAAAGAGGAAGCATTTATTTAGTCCCTGCAGTGATAGGCCCAGGCACACAGGAAAAGTTCATTGAGAATAATTGTTGGGTGTAATGGGCCAGAACTCTGGAGAAAGGTGTTAACTCAGTGTAATTGATAAGACAATGGTTATCTAGTTTAGCATGGTGATTAATAGTTCTCTAGTTCAGTATGATTGATTTAATCTTAGAACAAATAATGGTTCCCTAGTGATATAATGATTGGTTTATACGCAGTATACTGTAATGATGTAATTGTTATAGAGTGTATAAACAGGGAACAAATTCAGCCAGAGAGAGAGAGAAGACTTGACCAGCCTCTGGTGGCTCTCCTGCCTCCTGCATTACTCCACTGAGACCAAGACCCATCTGAAGGCCCACCAGAAAGGTAGCCTTGCCCCAGGTGAAGGAGACAGACTGTGAAGAAGATAATAAAGACTTTGGACTTTATTTCTCACTATTCTTGTGGTGATTATTCTGCTGAAACCAAGGCCCATTCGAAGGAACTCCAGAAAGCTAACCAGAATATTACAGTTGGGGAAATTGGCAATTAGTTATTTCAAGATTCTAAAGTAATTCAAATTTTTAACTTTAACTAGTACCTAGTTCTAGAACAGAGTTCACTAGACCAGGCAAAATAGGCAAAATTAGCTACAATGCTAATTGTAGAAGAATTATACTAGCACTACACAGGATGCTCCTTTAGAGGAGATCATAAGATGCTGTGCCACAGTGGGCACAAATGTCTTTTATATCCAGGTTATGATGCAGAACATAGGAAGACGGAGTCCCTTTTGACAAGGGTCTTTCAGAGAGACTTGTCAATGCTTTCAATATGGTAAAGTAGGGCAACTGAAAGTTCAATGTTGGCATAGAGATAGAGTGAGAGGACAAGGTGGGAGAACAAGACCCAAAACCCCATGTCCAAAATGCAACCAAGGCTTCCATTGGGCATCAGAATGTAAATTGACTCAGGGAAACAGGATGAGTGGCCCAGCTCCAGGGCCCCAGGCAAAAAACAGGTAGGGGGGCATGATGGCAGCTGAGGTTACAGCCAGAGAGTCTTTAGAAGTTTAGTACTCAGACATGATCAATCAGTCGAAAAGCAACCTGATGGGAAAAAGAGATTACAATTGGGGAGAATATAGGTTTTATAGCCCAACAGAAGAGCAGTATTCAGTGTGAACAGCTCCAATATAATCTCCGGGTGATGTGGAGAGATCCAGAAAGTGGTGAATGGGAGGGACCAGACAGGTTAACTGCTTGGGGGTGAGGGTTTGCTTGTATCTCTAGAGATGGAGAAGGAATCAGATGGGTACCAATGAGCCTTATACACCTTGTCCATCAGAGAGAGACAGAAAAAGAAATATCAGATGGTTCCATCTCTGACTACATGTGCTGAAATACATGTTTCATGTGAAACTGAAGCTGAAAAAGCATAACTGTTAACCCAATGTGTATGGCAATTGACTCATGAACATCAAAAATTGTTGATAAGATTGTTACAGAATTTCAAAACCCTCAAGAACCATTGGATTCCCTGAGACATGATAAGATTGTTGCAGGACTTCAAAATCATTATAGTATACTGAGTATAAACCAATCATTATATCACTAGGGAATCATTATTTGTTGTAAGATTAAATCAATCATACTGAACTAGAGAACTATTGATCACCATGCCAAACTAGATAACCATTGTCTTATCAATTCCACTGAGTTAACACCGTAAGCTACTCAGAAGAAGTTGTTACAGGTGGAAGTTAGTATCTGGGAATGAATTAGAAGGACAATCTTTAGTCTCTGCTGAAGGTAGGATCCTTCTGACTCAATTTCCGAGTATTCTTTTGAATGAGAACCCACCTGATTATTCCTGAGTCTGGCTTAAGGTGGAATTGTTAAAAATTAGGACTGTTTAGCATCAATTTAAAACCATCAGTAAGCATCATATGTAATGGGGACAAACTGCAAACATTCCCAATAAGATCAAGAGTGAAACAAGATTGCCCACTATCACCACTACTATTCAATATTGTATTAGAAATGCTAGCTTTGGCAATAAGAGTTGAGAAAGAGATTAAAGGAATTAGAGTAGGTAATGAGGAAACCAAATGATCTCTCTTTGCAGATGATATGATGGTATACTTAGAGAACCCCAGAGATTCTACTAAAAAGCTATTAGAAATAACCCATGCCTTTAGCAAAGTTGCAGGATACAAAATAAACCCATATAAGTCATCAGCATTCTTATATATCATTAACAAAATCCAACAGAGTTACAAAGAGAAATTTCATTTAAAGCAACTACTGATAGTATAAAATATTTAGGGATCTATCTGTCAAGGGAAAATCAGAAACTTTATGAGCAAAACTACAGAATACTTTCCACACAAATTAAGTCTGACCTAATCAATTGGAAAAATATTAAATGCTCTTGGATAGGGTGAACAAATATAATAAAGATGACAATACTACCTAAACTAATCTATTTATTTAGCACTATACCAATCAGACTCCCAAAAAAACTATTTTAATGATCTAGAAAAAATGACAACAAAGTTCATATGGAAAAACAAAAGGTCTAGAATTTCAAGGGAATTAATGAAAAAAAAAATCAAATGAAGGTGGCCTACCTGTACCAAATCTAAAATTATATTGTAAAGCAGCAGTTACCAAAAACATTTGGTACTGGCTAAGAAATAGACTAGTTGATCAGTGGAATAGGTTAGGTTCAAAGGACAAAACCGTCAACAACTTTAATACTAGTGTTTGACAAACCCAAAGACCCCAGCTTTTGGGATAAGAACTCACTGTTTGACAAAAATTTCTGGGAAAATTAGAAACTAGTATGGCAGAAACTAGGCACTGACCCACACTTAACACCATACACCAAGATAAGGTCAAAATGGGTTCATGATCTAGGCATAAAGAATGAGATTATAAATAAATTAGAAGAACATAGGATAGTTTACCTCTCAGACCTGTGGAAGAGGAAGGGATTTATGACCAAAGAAGAACTAGAGATCACCACTGATCACAAAATAGAAAATTTTGATTATATCAAATTGAAAAGTTTTTGTACAAACAAAAGTAATGCAGACAAAATTAGAAGGGAAGCAATAAACTGGGAAAACATTTTTACAGTCAAAGGTTGTGATAAAGGCCTCATTTCCAAAATATATAGAGAATTGACTCTAATGTACAAGAAAGCAGGCCATTCTCCAATTGATAAGTGGTCAAAGGATATGAACAAACAATTCTCAGATGAAGAAATTGAAACTATGTCTAACCATATGAAAAGATGCTCCAAGTCATTATTAATCAGAGAAATGCAAATTAAGACAACTCTGAGATACCACTACATATCTGTCATATTGGCTAGAATGACAGGGAAAAATAATGCGGAATATTGGAGGGCATGTGGGAAAACAGGGATACTGATACATTGTTGGTGGAATTGTGAATACATCCAGTCATTCTGGAGAGCAATTTGGAACTATGCTCAAAAAGTTATCAAACAGTGCATATCCTTTGATCCAGCAGAGTTACTATTGGGCTTATATCCCAAGGAGATTTTAAAGAAGGGAAAAAGATCTGTATGTGCAAGAATGTTTGTGGCAGCCTTCTTTGTAGTGGTCAGAAACTGGAAACTGAGCCCATCAATTGGAGAATGATTGAATAAATTGTGGCATATGAACATTATGGAATATTATTATTCTGTGAGAAATGACCAACAGGATGATTTCAGAAAGGCCTGGAGAGACTTACACGAACTGATGCTGAGTGAAATGAGCAGGACCAAGAGATCATTATATACTTCAACAATACTATATGATGATCAATTCTGATGGACATGGCCATCCTCAGCAACGAGATCAACCAAATCATTTCCAATGGAGCAGTAATGAACTGAACCAGGTACGCCCAGAGAAAGAACTCTGGGAGGTGACTGTGAACCACTACATAGAATTCCCAATCCCTCTATTTTTGTCTGCCTGCATTTTTGATTTCCTTCACAAGCTAATTGTACACTATTTCAAAGTCTGATTCTTTTTGTACAGCAAAATAACTGTTTGGACATGTATACTTATATTGCATTAAATTTATACTTTAACATATTTAATATGTATGGTCAACCTGCCATCTGCGGGAGCGGGGTGGGGGAAAGGAGGGGAAAAATTGGAACAAAAGGTTTGGCAATTGTCAATGCTGTGAAATTACTCATGCATATAACTTGCAAATAAAAAGCTATAATAAAAAAAAAATTAGGACTGTTACCTAAAATAAAACTGCTTTAAGGAAATCATGTCCCTGATTTTTCCTCTTATAGCAAATTGCTGTCATCAGAGCAAGTGGAAGATATAAAACACAATACAAGTATATAGATATTTTAATTTGCAGCCTAGCCCTGGAGGATTTTCTGGTTGCTGCTATAACATCTTTAACTCTTTTACTTCCTGGGCCTGGAGTTTCTTTATCTAAAGGCCTACTTTACCCAAGTATTTGGGGCCACTCCACTTTCCCTTTTGTTCACTGAGAGGAAACAATATTATCACAACTGATTATGCTAAGTTTTTTTTTTAGGACCCTGAAAGCTAAACTAATCTGCCTAGAGCCTTTTACACAGTATCTTGATGGAAGGTGGGGCTAGGTCCTTGGGATCTCTGGAATCCCAATCTTAGACCCCTGACTTATTTGTCAAAGATCTATATTGACTTCAAATGTGTTTTTCTTGTTTTGCATGATCATAGAGGGCTATATGGAAAGAGAATTTTTAACACCCAAACAATTCTCCATTAAGTATGCAGAGAAAACAATTACTGCCAGCTATCCATGGATCTAGAGAGGTTTCTATTGTTTCTTAAATGAAGAGGAATTCACACCAGGTGAAGGGAAGCAGGCTTACAGATCAGCTGCCCATGTTGCTGATTGTTTGTCCCTGACCATGGCAACTTTAATTCCCCAACTCCTAACTCCTGCATTCCCTCATAAAGCTCTCAGGCAAATAAATTCTGAAAAGGTCTGTACATGTGCCCCTTGCAGGGGCTTCAAACTGCTTTAGGTTTTGTTAATACCTGTACTAAGTGGGCAAAAGCCATCCCTTGTAAGTCTCTAGGGTTTTTACTGGGGGAGATCATACTCACTGAAGGGCACATGTTCTACCCATTGCACCTACTCCTTTGAGGAAACAAAAGAAAGAAGTTTGAGGAAAATGTTAGAAAAAGCTGTTGGACAAGAGGTATTTATGATAGCCTCACCCGGCCCCCAGCCTTCTTCTGGGTGGGTTTCTGGTTACTGTTACCATCCCTAGTAACCTCCATATTAACTCCACTTTTGTTTATTTGTTCTCTTTTGCTCCTATTTAGTCCTTGTATTTTTAATATACTTGTGAGAGTTGCTTCTGCCAGACTCCAAGCCATGAAATTCCAACTACTTGGTCAACCTGCAGTCACCTGAGATCTGATTCTGATATTCAGCACCACATGCTGCTGTACTTACAACTCACTAATCTCCCCTCTTCAGTCCAGACCCCACTGGGCAGGGCCAGCTCTACACCCCTTGTCAGCCTGAAGCAGCTCCAGAAGATGGGACCTCCATCCCTTTGTCCCAAGAGTCTGGGCTGAACTGCTTGAGGTGAGAAGGATGTGACAAAGGCCCTGAGGCCCGCGGGCCTCCGCAGTGCTGGAGTTCCATGGCTGCCAGACACCAATCTGTTCTGCGATGGCGGGGTTTCCAAGACAGATAGTGGGAGTTGGTGGACGGGGGAATGATTCCTGCTCATTGTTTTAAGCAGCGGTACCCATCACCCACTTGCTTATGCATTTAATCATTACAGTAATTCAAGATTTAGCTAAGGTCACTTCCACTGATGTGCAGGGTTGGTTCTGAATGGTAAAGGGCGGATTACAGTTAGTACTGAAGAGGGACCAGCCTGAAGGCCCAGGCCACAAAGATGCCCTAGTGGAAGAAATATATATCAGGATTAGGGTGAGAAATCTTCAAACGGATGTAAAGGGGGGAGGGGGGACTAAATGGAAGTGAAGGGAGGAAGTATTTCTCAGTATTGATCCTGTCACATGATCCCTATACTCAGAGCAGGAGGATGGATTCTCAGGCTCTGAACTCTGGGATGCAAGAAGTTAGTGACGTTGCAGGAGTGATGTGACCTGTAGGAGGCAGCCAACCTTGGTGACCGTTGGTCAAGAATGGTTACATCCTTTTAGTCTATCCAATGAGAAGGCTTGGGTCTTTTGCTTTTAAATCTCGAACAAGCCTGAAGCTGGCCAGGTACCAGGAGCACATGGGGGAGTCAGGATGGCTCCCAGGTGTGTCTGGGCCTCTCCCTGCAGGGATTAAATAAATGCTTTCTCTTTGTACCTGAAGATGTCTCTGATTAGTTAATTTGGGAAAGAGGGTCTAGCACCCACCCATCCCACACACATATTTTCATTAAACACTAAACATTTCCTTTAAAAGACCTTTAGGACAGTGGAGCCAAGTAAAGGTAGAAAATTGTTTGAGCTCTCAAACATTCCCCTCCAATGGACTTTAAAATAACTCCTTAAAATGAATTCTGGAATGGTGAGGAGAAAATATTGTAAGCAAACAGAAAGAAATCATTCAAATATCACAGACGTAGAGTCAGGATAACACATGATTTAGCAGTTTCTACTTTAAAGGATTGTAGAACTTGGAACATGATATGCCATAGCATAAAAGAGTTAGAATTTCTTTTTTTTCATAATTATAACTTTTTATTGACAGAACCCATGCCAGGGTAATTTTTTACAACATTATCCCTTGCACTCACTTCTGTTCCGACTTCTCCCCTCCCTCCCTCCACCCCCTCCCCCAGATGACAAGCAGTCCTATACATGTTAAATATGGCACAGTATATCTTAGATACAATATATGTGTGCAGAACCAAACAGTTAAGAATTAGGATTTCAACCAAAAATCATTTATCCAACAAAACTACATAATCTTTCAAGAAAAGATGAATATTTAATGAGATAGAAGACTTGAAAGCATTCCTGAGAAAAGGTCAGAACTGAATAGAAAATTTGACTTTCAAACTCAAGACTCAAGAAAAGCATAAACATGAAACATTTCCTGTTAACTGACAGAAAAGAGAAATCATAAGGGATTCTATAAGTTTAAACTGTTTACATCCCTACTTGAGAAGATGATACTTGTAATTCCCAAGAAATTTATCATTATTAGGGCAATTGGAAGGGATATACATAGATAGAGGACATGAATATAAGTTGAATATGATGAAAAACTACATATAAAAAATAAAATGAAAGGGGAGAAATATGAATATTCTTGAAGAAAGAAGAAGTAAAATGGAATAAATTATCTCACATAAAAGAGGCACTTTTTACAGTGGAGGGGAAGATGAGAGAGGATGACAAACAATGCTTAAACTTTCTTCTCACTGGAATTGGCTCAACTAGGGAATAACATAAAAGTTCAGCTAGACATAGAAATCTATCTTACTCTACAGGAAAGCAGGAAAGAAAGGGGATAAGAAAAGCAGGGAAAAGCTGACACAAGAAAGGACAGACTAAGGAAGAAAGTGGTCAGAAGCAAAACCCTCCTTTTGAGGACAGATCTGGTGAAAGAGGAGAGAGACAGAGAGAGAGACAGACAGACAGAGAAACAGACAGAGAGAGAGAGAGAGAGACAGACAGACAGAGAGACAGAGAGAGACAGAGACAGAGAGAGAGAGAAACAGACAGACCAAGAGACAAAGAGACAGAGACAGAGACACAGAGAGACAGAGACAGAGAAACAGACAGAGTCGGGGGTGGGGAGGTGAGGGGGAGAGAGAGAGACAGACAGAGACAGAGAGAGAGACAGAGACAGAGAGAGAGACAGAGACAGAGAGAGAGAGAATGATAAACTGGGGAAAATATGATGGAGGAAAATATACAATTATAATTGCAAAAAATAATTTACAGCAAATTTCTCTGATAAAGGTCTCATTTCTCAAATATATAGAGAACTGAATCAAATTTATGAGAATACAAATTATGTCCCAATTGATAAATAGTCAAATGATGTGAATAGGCTATTTTCAGAAAAAGGGATCCAAATAATCTATAATTTTATGAAAAAATGCTCTAAGTCATGACTGATTAAAGAAATGCAATTTAAAACAACTCTGAGGTGCCATTTTACACCTATCAGATTGACTAATATGACAAAACAGAAAAATGATAAATGTTGGAGAAGTAGGAAAATTGGGACATTATTGGTAGTGTTATGAACTGATCCTATCATCCTGAAGAGATTTGGAACTATGCCCATATAATTTTTGAAGTTGTGCTGTAAGAAATGAGAAATAAGATGCTTTCAGATAAATCTGGAAAGATTTATGTAAACTGATGCAAAGTAAAGCAAGCTGAACCACAAAAACAAAACTATACAGTAATAGTAATACTGTACAATGATCAGTTGTGAATGACTTAACTATTTTCAACAATATAGTGATTCAAGACAATTCCAAAGAATTTAAGATGAAAAATACTATTGACCTACAGAAAAAGAACTGACAGAGTCTAATTGCAAATCAATTTTTTTTAAACTTTTATCTTTATTTATTTTAATTTTTAATAATTATGTAATCATTATTGATTAATTTAAATTTAATTAATTAAAATATTTAATAAAATAAAAAAATAAATTAAAATAAATAAATAAAAATATTGTTTTTTTCTTGAGATTTTTTTTTAGTTTGTTTTCTTTTGCAATATGACTAATATGGACATGTTTCCACATACATATATAATGTATATCAAATTGCTTGCCTTTTCAATGAAAATGGAGGGTATAGAGAAAAGGAGAGAACTCACAATTTTAAAAATAAATGTAAATTTTGTTTTTATATGAGATAGGAAAAATAAAACATTAAAAAAAACTCAATAACAAAAATGACCCTTTAATGGTATGGTCTCTCTCTGAAGGTTAATAACACATCTAATAAATATTTTTGTGACCCAAAGCACTTATCAAAGTACCTAATATTTGATAATCATATCATAAATATTCACTAAGTTAATGACTAAATCCACAAAACTTTGCCACTAAAAGACAGAAAGTATATCAAGAAATCCAGGATGTTATATTTGCTACTTTAAATATGTGAAAATTCAGGAAATGGTAGTATCTGGAAACAGTAAAAAGATACATATGTATATATATCTACATATATATATGTCATAATATAAGTACTAATGTATAATAGGGTCTTCCTCAATACTCACGTTCACTCTTTTTTTTGTTTTCAGAGTCAACCAATTTTTTGAGAGCATCCTTAAAATCCACCTTTCCATCTTCTGCCAAAGAGGAAATAAACATTTTTAGATATTTCAGTGATAAAATAAGGGTATTATACAAAGCTAAGTCTCTGATGTACAAGGCAAATTGAAGACTGACAGCTGATAAATTACCAGTCTGATATTTTATATTTTGTAAAGGCTATCCTCCCACCAAGCTACCCTCCCGCCAAGGTAAACAAACGTACATGTACACACTCATACACTTCAGAAATTGTTTTAAGAATTGCTCTCTTCCATGCAGCAAAAAGCCAGGGAGGGAGAATACTTTTATAGCCAGTGTTTCTTTTTTTTTTCTTTTTTTTTTTTTGTGAGTGAAAAGTTTAATACGTCCTGGTTTAGAAGATATAGAATTTCAGCTAGATCTTTTTGTTTGTTTGTGTTTGTCTGCTTTTTAATAATAGGTATTTTTATTTTCAAAATATATGCAAAGGCAAGATAACTGTATAAATATGTATACATATATTGGATTTAACATATATTTTAACATATCTAACATGTATTGGACTACCTGCCAGCTAGGAAGGGGGATAGGAGAAGGAGGGGAAAATCTGAAACAAAAGGTTTTGCAAGGTTTTGCTGAAAAATTACCCATGCATGTGTTTTGTAAATAAAAAGCTTTAATAAAAATATATGCAAAGATAGTTTTCAACATTCATCTTTGCAAAACCTTGTGTTCCAAGTTTTTTATCTCCCTTCTTCCATCCCTCCTCTAAACAACAAGTAATCCAACATATGTTAAACATATACAATTCTTCAATCCGTATTTCCACAATTTTCATTCTGTACAAGAAAAATCAGATCAAAATAGAAAAAAAAAAAATGAGAAAGAAAGCAAGAAGCAAGTAAACAATAACAAAAAGGCAAAAATACTATGTTGTGTTCACAGTGTCTCCATAATTCTCTTTCTGGATGCAGATGGCCCTCTATCACAAGTCTATTGGAATTGGCCTGAATCACTTCATTGTTAAAAAGAACCAAATCCATCACAGTTAATCATCACATAATTTTGTTGTTGCTGTGTACAATATTCTCTTCATTCTACTCACTTCACTTAACATTGTTAGAGACATTCCTTTCTCTGAGATTAGCCATGTAGCCTCTCAGCCTGGGCAGGGTGGGAAGTAGAAAGGGTCCCGCCCTGAGGCAAGAGGTTGTGCCACACAGGAGTATAGGAACTTGATAGGCTCCTTGAGGGGACAAGGGGTGTGTTCTCTTGCCTTTGGTGAAACATCAACTCCATGCACCTTCTTCCCAGTGTTCCACCCTCAAAATCTTACAAAAATGAATGTTGAAAACTATCTTTACATGTAATTGGAAAGATAAAATACCATTGAGGAAAAAAAAAAGAATTGTTCCCTTCTATCCCTTTGGCTTTAAATGTTTTAAAACTCACTAATCAATAAATACTTTCATTCCATCAAGAAATAATCTCAAAAGAATAAAGTGCATTGTATATCATCTGGAATTGGTGTCTATATATCTGTAATCTTATTGGTATAGAGAATTCCCAGAACAGTCATAAATTAAATTTCAACTTCACAGGGAAGATCATAAAGAGATGCTTAAAATGACAGAAAGAAAAGCATAAGAATCAATCATTAGAATCTAGGCTACATAAAATGAGAAAGAGGGTGAGGCTATTTTAATTATAAATGACTAATGTTGATACCATTCTTTTTTCATAATCTTTTTCTTCATAAAAGAAATAGTTGGCAAATAAAGGACAGATTATAAGTATACATAAGGGAAAGAAAAACACAGTTCATGATCATCACCATAAATGGAAATGAGAATGAATTCATAGATGCAACACAGAAGAGAAGCAAAATGAAGTAAAAAACAGAATTCAATGATATACTGTTTACAAGAAATAAAACTGAAACATGAAGATTCATACAAGAATAAAATGAAAAGTTCTATATCAGGTGAGTTGAACGAATACTATGTCAGTATCTTGTCCTCTTAGATCTCAGTGGAGACAATCAAGGACTCTGAAACCTAAGAGCTATTGGGATACCAATGTATTCCTTACCCCATTGGCTTTAGGTTGACATGTAGTTTCATGAACCTCATTTTACAGTGGGCACTATAAGAGTCTTCAGATGCTGACTCCTCCAAGTTTCATCTTTTGAAATCATCTCAATAAAAGAATCCAGTGTTCACTATTTCTTTGCTTCAACCTTATAAGTACTCACCAACAGGCACAATAGATTTCAGTGTTTCTTGAATATTTTCATCACTTAAATTAATTCCCAAGCTCTCCAAAGTACTTGGAAGATCCTCAACACAAATTTTTCCATCAGTAATATTGGAAAGAACATTAGATGCTCTTTGTATTTCTATAGATACATAAAAATAAAAGTGTTAAGTTATTGAGCTAGTGATTCCAAACATAAAATAACAACAAAAAAGAAAAGACTCACTTGTGGAAGAGATATAAAGCTTAGGGAAGGAAGCCCAAAATCTAGTAGCTTCCTAATTTTAAATAATTATTGCAATTCTTCCACAATTATCATGTTGCACAAGAAAAATCCGATCAAAAAGAAAAAAAATGAAAAAAAATGCAAGCAAACAACCAAAAGAGTAAAAATCTTATGTTGTGATCCATACTCAGTCCCCACAGTCTTCTCTCTGGATGCAGATGGCTCTTTCCATCATAAATCCATTGGAACTGGCCTGAATCATCTCATTGTTGGAAAGAGCCACATCCATCAGAACTGATCATCATATAAACTTGTTGCTGTGTACAATGATCTCCTGGTTCTGCTCACTTCACTTAACCTCAGTTGATGGAAATCTCTCCAGGCCTTTCTGAAACCATCCTACTGATCGTTTCTTATAGAACAATAATATTCCATAACATTCATATATGTAAGTTATTCTGCCATTCCCTAACTGATGGGCATCCACTCAGTTTCCAGTTTCTTGCCACTACAAAAGGGGCTGCCACAAACATTTTTGCACGTGTGGGTCCTTTTCCCTTTTTTTATGATTTCTTTAGGATACAGATCAAGTAGAGACACTGCTGGATCAAATGGTATGCACAGTTTGATAGCCCTTTGGGCACAGTTCTAAATTGCTCTCCAGAATGGTTGGATACAGAAAGTAATAGATGTGGCATTTAAACTCAAGACTGTTTCTCCTTTTTAAAGGAAATATAAACTCTGTCAGCATTCTCTAAATTTTGTATCCTGAACATTTGCTCATCTTAATTATACTTCCCAATATTTCACATAACTGTACAGTATTAGAGAATATAAATGAAATTAATGAAAAATATATACCAAAAATATATAACCAAAAATATACACCAGCAGGAAGTAGGGGACTTAAATGAACCAATGCCAAAAAGAGTATCATGAATGAATAGGATTTGCCAAGAAATATCCAGGAAGGGTTATTGATCAGTTTTATCAGAACTTCAAAAATTAAATAATCCCTTCTTACTAAAGCCAATCCATCTGCATATACCATCAATACTATCCTCTTCCAGTTTTTCCAGCAGATTGCTCCCATAATCATCCCCCTCCTTTTATCTAATCTTCAATATTTTCCCATGTACTGGGGCTCCTTTGTTCACTGTCTCAAATACGCCCAAGTTTCATCCCATGTTCAAAAGACCTTTGTCTATAAATAAATTCATCAGTGTTTCAAGACACCCTCTCCCTCTACACTGAATCCTTATAAATTAACAAAAAAGAACACTAAGAAAACATTGGTTTTTTTTTAATAAAGGAAATCTATTTTAACAACAAAAATGCGAACTAGCTGAGTATTAACTTACTTAAATATTGTGACTTGTATAAAAGATGACTATAAAACTGTATTGGTGGGAAAAAAGAAAGTCTCAAACATTGTACAGATAAATCAATATCTGTGGGTAGACAAAATGAACCTAATCAAAATAAGTATTTTCCTCAAATTAATTTATAGATTTAATTCAAATCTAACCAAAATATGTGTTTCTTCATAGAAAAACAAAATAAAACAAAACAAAAAAATAACAAAATTAACATGAGAACAAGAAACAAATAAGGATATCAAGGATATGCTACAAAAAAACTGAGAAATAAAGGTAGGTTTATCCTCCCAGACTATAAAATACATTACAAAATAGTTATTACCATCAATACCCTCTGGTACTTGTTAAAAAAGATAATGATAAATGATAAAAAAGAAAAGATAAATGAGTAAAATACGACTAATTAGCACACAAGATTTTTCTATGGACTTTTGATCACCCACGGAAAACTGTAAAACTATATTATACAAGTTGTCCATCTGTATAAAAAGATTTTATTATCCCAGACAATTAAACTTATGTTTTGGATCATGTCTGTAATTCTCAAAGAAAGGTAGTAGAAAAATATCTAATGAAAAATTGTAATTCTGGTATGAAAGAGGTAGTTATTCCTCCCATTCAAATGATAATTAAATATAAAAGTCTTTTGCAAACATGTATTAATAGCAATTACAATTACTTCCTTAAATTAAAAGCTCAGAATGTGAATTAACAGGTTCATATTTTTAAGATATTTAATATCTCAAAATTTGTTAAACATATTTATATATTAAAATATGTTATATAAACAGTTATATAACATAATAAATGAAATATATTTATTTATTTATTTAAATAACTAAATTTATATGCAAAATATTTTAAAATGTATTTTTTATTTTGATTTAACAAACATCAAATGAAATGGGCATTTTTCACATACAAAGCAAAATAGAAAATTAGAGTTATACATGAAACTGTAGGTTTGTCTTATATATATTTTTCTTCATAAATTTATAATTTTGATATGTAATTATCAAATGCAGTTATAATATTTTATCTGTGTCTCTTTATGAACTTGCTATTTTCTTCAGTTCCTTAAAAAAGTTTTTTTTTTCCCCTCAAAGAAAATCTACCTTCTTTCTCTTCCACCTCTCCACCCTTTGAGAAAAAAAACAAAACCCTTGTTTCACACATATATAATCAAGTAAAACAAATTCCCACTTTTCATATTTAAAATATCTTTTAAGAAAAAAGGTGATTGTTTCTTAAAATGTAATTTTTTTTCTCTTTATAAATTGCTAACATAAGTGGAAAAGTTCATCTATACTTACGCTGATTCTTTTCCAAGTTAAGCTCTTCAATTGCTTTCTTAACAATGTCCTTAAAATCCACATTTCCTTCTTCTATAAAAAGAGGAAAAAAGTCCTTAATTTAGAAATATAATCCAATGGTGAGAAAAGGGTATCTTCAGAGCTAGTTCTACATATTATTAAGCAAAGTGAAAGTTTGGCAATGTTTTGGTGAATTGTCATCTTTCCAGTTTTGTGCTAAGTAGAGCATTGATAAAATTAAAAGGTATCCCAGAAGATAATTAACAATCCTCTCTCACCCTCTACCATGATTTTTAACTTTCTCAGGGGCACCACCCATTGTTTAAATTCAAGAGTAGTGTTTCTAGAAGCAGAAATCACAGAAGAGATGTACAGTTTAGGATAAAAGCTTTCATTTGAAAAGCCACAAAAGGAGTTTGTCTCACAAATTAAAATTAAATACTGTCCCAGGCCTATAAAGCTCTTCTTAGTCAACTCTGTCAGTCTCAGAAGTGGTTATCCTTGACACAGAAGATAATTATTCATAGTATCTACAATGTGCCAGCATTGGGGATGCAAAAACAAAAGACATTCTTTTTTTTTTTTTTTTTCCCTAAGGCAATTGGGGTTAAATGACTTGCCCAGATTTAAACAACCAGGAACTCAGGTCTTCCTAACTTCAGGGCCAATGCTCTATCCACTACACCAAACAGCTGCCTTGTCTACCAGCTTAAGCTGATCTCAAGGAGCTAACATTCTAATGGGGGAAACAATATACAAACACATACAGTATATATTTATATATACAGTTACATTCAGCATAAATAAGGAAATAATAGAGGAAAAGCCCTAGAATTAAGAGGAGTTAGGAAATACTTCCACTAAAAGATAGGATTTTTGTTTGGGACTTGAAGGAACCCAGGAAGGTCAGTATCCAGTACAGAGGAAAGCGAGCATTCTAGGAATTCATATTAAAATCATATTTGTTGATGCTTCTATCCATTTACTCCTAGAGATCAAAGAGGGCCAAACAAGAATATGGATGAATCATCCCTTTCCACAACACAACATTCCAAATACTTAAAAAATATCTATCATGTTCAACTCCCACATTTTGTTTCTAAACTAAACTCCCCTGTCTACTTTCAACGAATTCTCCAACGTTGCAATCTCTTGTGGGGGAAGTTCATGGAATGCCAGTCACACCTTAGTTCTCTCAACCTCCCTGATTCTTCAAGTGGTTATTCCTTTACTAGTCTGCTCCCATCCTGATAGATGTGGGAGGTTCTACTGCTTGGAAGGAAAATCTGTTGCCAAAATCATTTTACTATCCAATTCAACTTTGTGGGGAAGATTAAATTTTAGCAACACATCGCTGAAAAGAACATAGGTCTTAATGCATCTGATAAAAAGATAAAGTACTTACCATCAGGCTGAAAAGATTTGAGTGTTTCTTTTATCTCTTCCTCCTTTAACTCAATCCCTAAGCATTTCAGGGCAGGTTCCAGATCATCAATATTGATTTTTCCATCAGTGATATTGTTGACAACATTACACACATTTTGAGTTTCTGTTAGTAAGTACAAATAAAAGGTAATATTACTAAATTGGTGTGTCTAATTAAAATATTTAGAGCTAAAGGGGATCATAGAGAGTGCATTAAACAACTTGCACAAATTCATAGAGATAGCAATAAGTTTCAGTGAAGTACTTTGAGAAATGAAAAATTCTATATTTTCCTCTACATCACTACTTAAAAAAAACTCATTTGTTTGCATAAAATACCAGCTTAATAAGACAACCTCATTATCACAGCTTATGATTCGTGCTCCTCCCAGTGTCTACTCACCAAAGGGTTTTTTTTAATGAATGATTGATTAATAATCAACCCCAGAACACAAACTGTTTCATTTTGTCTTTGTATTCCAGTCTTTAATACAGTGCCTGCCATATAAATGATTAATAAAATTGAAATAAAGTTTAGTTTATTAGATTTCAATTTAGAACAGAATGTCTCAGACTTGCATTTTAGCAATCTTCTAGTTCAATCTATTTCTAAACAAGATGTGACCCAGTGCTTGCATCTCATGCTGTCAACAATAGCCTACCCCCTTAGTCTCCAATCTTCTCTAGCCACCTTACAAGCAGATATCTTTGCAAAGAAAAGCACATCACTTCCTGAGGCAATCCATTCTATTTTGGGATAGCTTTAATTGTTAGGAATTTTTTTCCTTACTAACCGACTGATTTGCTTATACCTCATCCCAATCTGGGTCCTTAAATAAAATCCAAAATCCCTGTGGCTGGGGGTTCACTAGTAGAATTCCCAGACAAATTCTATCTGTCATGACCCTATTCATTCCCTTCCCCCTGTCTAATCTGTTTTAGCTCAAAAATATCTCTTTTTTACTTATTCATTAGGATGTTACTCAGTGAGTACCTAATTTTGTGCTCTCCTGCAATAGCTCATATAATACTGTACTGTCTTGTGTGTTTATTTAATTCATGCTTCCCTCTCCCCCCAAAATTGCTTTGTTTACCTTCCGTATTTGCTTATTTGAGTGTGTGAAGATATCTATATGTATATATAGATATAGCTATAGATATCTTCCACTCAAGAGAAGGTATTAGGGGGTAATTAGAGGGTAATCTCTTGAAAGCTTAGAACTGTGTCTTAATAAATCTAGCATTTATTTATATAGAACCTTAAATTTTGCAAAGTGCTTTATATATGTTAATTTCATTTGATTTTCATAACAACTCTAGGAAGTAGATGCTATTTTCCCCATTTTACACATAAGGAAACTCAGGCTAACAGTGATTAAAGAATTATATAGCTAATCAATGTTTGTAGTAGAATTTAAGCTTGTATTTTTTATGACAAACTCAAACTCTTTCCACTGAGCCCCCAAACCTGCATAACCCACTCCCCCAAAGAATTTTCTCAATAAATATTGCTTGATTGGCTTATGTAAAATAAAAACCACCAAAATAAAATAAAATAAAATAAAACACCAAAAGCAGCAAAGGGTTTGACATTTCTTGTTTGCTATTAAGAATAATACATAGAATTATATAAAAACTAGAAAAGATATAAAGGGATGGATAGAATCTCAGTGATATTTGTCTTTTTAGGGCAAATTCCCATATATAAAATATAGTTTATATATTATCAATATATAATCAATAGTTTATATCAATAAAGGAAGAAGTTTTGTTCATACATACGTTGGAGCTTACGAGACAATTCATCTATGGGTACTTCATTGACAAAATCTTTGAGATTCACTTTTCCATTTTCTGAAACAGGAGGGAAACACAAGTAAATTTGGGCACATTCTGGTGTGTGTTTAATTTACTGGAATACAATCTATTACAATATTATATCACTTATGTCAACAATCCCTATAGCGATGGATGAATTCCATATGAGAATCAAAGGAACATTCTCATTTGAGAAGGAGAAAGGTCCCATGCAGAACAAAAGCAACAAAAGCAATCTCCTGAAAATATCTGAAAGATTTGGATTGATTCTAAGGGTCCCCCAATATTCTTTGGTCTTGTAAAACCCATTAAGATGTCCAACAGACTATAAAGCCTGCTAAAAAATAGGTAATCTCAAATTAACCAGCTCACTATTGGGTAGAGAATTAAGGGAGACTGTGAAACAGCTGCTTTGTTGTAAAGCTAGCTTGGAATGCTAGCTAGCCCATCAGCATAGAACAAAAAACATAGAAAGCATCATTTAAATTACTTGTAAGTAATATTGAGGAACCAATACCAGGGTGAAGGACCCAAGAATAAAATAGATAAGACCCTTAAACTGATGGAATAGGAAATAGATTCCACAAAGGAATAGATTGAGATTAAAAACAACTGATCCAAACTAGTGTTGTATATCAAAACTTCTAAGTAATAGAATGTACTTCCCTCTCCTCTTTCCTCCTCTCCATCCCTACCTTGCCAAGCAAATACTTCACTTCTATTCTCCCAGATTTCTTTTCAGAAAGAAAAAATAACAAGTACTTCAAAAGACAAGGTCACTGCCAGTCACCCTATGCACTTCAAAATTCTTGACCCTTCTTGGACTGACTGAAATTTTAATTATAGAATAAGAAATCACATTTTACACCCCAAGAAAAGTAACCTGATAGATAATGGATGTACTCACCATCAATATCAAGAGATTTCAACGTTTCTTTAATTTTTTCTTCACTTATATTACTCCCAATGCACTTCAGGACAGATGGAAGATCACTCACATTGATTTTTCCATCGGTTACATTGGTGACAGGAAGGA
This sequence comes from Sarcophilus harrisii, assembly GCF_902635505.1. Taxonomy (NCBI): domain Eukaryota; kingdom Metazoa; phylum Chordata; class Mammalia; order Dasyuromorphia; family Dasyuridae; genus Sarcophilus; species Sarcophilus harrisii. The sequence goes on from NC_045429.1 coordinate 325,416,889, forward strand.
ATTCGTCTAGACCTATATATACACATCAAAACAAAAATTATTAAATTGATGAGTCTAAATAAATATAAAGCCTCATTTGGAAAGCAAATTCTCTTTGAGCAAGGACTCTTGGGGAAGGGACCTCACTGAAGAAGCCTGAAGGAATCTGTATGCATTTTCTTGTTTTTATTTTGAAAAAACAAACCAAAAAAAAAAAAAAAAACAAAAACAAAAACAAAAAAGATCCAATCTTCAATGTATTTGCATCATGGGATCGTAAGTTTAGAGTTAAAAGTAAACTTGGAGATCATCTAGTCCAAAGCTTTTATTTTACAGATGAGAAGATTGAGTAGAAGAGAGATTAAGTAATTTCTCCATGGTCACAAAGATTATAACTGTGGCAGAACCAATATTGGAAAACAATCCCAAATTCCTTCCACTAATTAAGATAATAATTTATCTATGATTTATTATTCCTAGAGAATTTCCTAAGGAACTTAAGGTAATGTAACTTGCCCAGGACACAAAGCTAATATGTTTGAGAAGCAAAATTCGAAATTCGGGTCTTTCTGACTCCAAATCACTCAGCTATTCCTGCATTTTTATTTCCTACCATTGTGCCTTTGAGAACAAAAAAATATTCATTTTAGGTATCTTGCTATCACATTTCCTTTCAATTTCTGGCTTTCCTTACAGTTTGACTCAAAATAACAATGAATTTCTTTCTATTTCTAGCCATTTTTCCAGGGGTATATCTCATACCCCTGTTTCTCATTCTCTGGGATCTCCCTCTACTGTCATTTCTTAGCAACCTCTCCTCCTTTGAAGTTGACTGCCCCAAACTTATCACTTGGCCCAGATTCTTATAGCTATTATGTCTAAAAGCTATAATAATAATAATAAAAATACCTCTAAGTCACTGGAGCTTCTTCATTGAATTCAGCTCAATGGTCTCTCCATCTACCTCAACTTCTATCCTCATACGAAGTGATTTCAACAAATATTCTAAACTCTCAATTAGGAAATTAAGAAATCTTGTCAGTTTCTTTCTTTCCATTTTACCTATAAACAGGATGGTCAGATCCTTGATCTTGCTAACTAACACAAGTATTTTACTTTCACATTCAAGAGCTCTGAAATTTCTTCACCTAATCATGATTTCCCATGCTGTCATCTTTTTTCATGCCTTACTTCTTCTAAACCTATTTTTTTCATTCACTAAGATCTCTAGTTTCTTCACCCCTCAATAATTTTCCAAGGCAATTAATCCTGACCTGATTACTTTCTTCTCTCTTCCACTTTTTAGCAAACTAATTCAGATTTACTTAAGAATCCAGGAATCCTATCCTGGCTAAACTCACAATCCTGAATGACTCCTACCATCCATCATCTCAGCTCTTATTCATATGCTGGTAAATGCAGCAGAAAGAATTCAACTACAGAAATTACAAACAACACAAATTTGTCATCTAGTCTCAAAAGGGCCCTCACTACATTAAGGCAATCATTTTATTCCTCTCCAATTTATTTTCTATTCTATTCCCTATATGGCTGTTTGAAACCTTCTCTTCTCTAGTCTCTAGTCTCCACCACATTCTTTGTGTTGACTGCTTTAACTATGATTATCATCTTTTATTTTACTGAGAAAATTGAGGCCATTCACCATAAGCTTCCAATTTCTTCTCCTCTGTGTCTCACCTCTTTTTCATGTTCAATATCCTAACATCATCTTCCAGTATTTTCTCCTTTACCCCATTTTCTGTTGAAGAGATAACTCTTCTCTTTCAGCAACATCAACTTTACATATATTTTCAATCCCATCTCCTTCCATCTTCTTCAAAAGATTGCCTCTGCTTCCTCCCTCTTCCTTCTTCCTCCCCGTACAATCTTCAAGCTCTCTATAATTACTATTTTTTCCCAGTTGCATACTAACAAGTTTACCATCCTTAAAAATCCCTTATTGAAGTCCACTATCCCTGCTAGCTATAATATTCACCCCCTCATCCCTTTCTTAGCCAAACACCTTGAAAAAAAATCTTGGATCTAATTATCACCTCTATGCAGTTGAGTGTGAGGTCTGTATTTCTCGCTCTAGTTCCTGAATGCCAATCCCACATTACAAACGTTGCTCATTGAATATTTCAAAGTGCATATTTCAAAGTATTCTCTCAACATTTTCAAAACAATCCATTAACTTCTGAAAATCATTCCTATTCCAAACTCCTTTTTCTTACTGTCTCAAGGGTACTACCATCCTTTCAGTCACCTAGCTTTGTTAACTCGAGCCATCTTTAACAATTCATTCTTCTCTGAACACTGGGAAATGAATGTAAACTGCTTGCATTTTTGTTTTTCTTCCCAGGTTATTTTTGCCTTCTGAATCCAATTCTTCCTGTGCAACAAGAGAACTGCTCGGTTCTGCACACATATATTGTATCTAAGATATATTATAACATATTTAACATGTATAAGATTGCCTGCCATGTAGGGGAGAAAGTGAAGGGAGGGAAGGGGAAAATCGAAACAGAAGGAAGTGCAAGGGGATAATAATGTTGTTAAAAAAAAATACCCATGCATATGTACTGTCAATAAAAAGTTATAATTACTTAAATAATAATAATAATAATAATTCATTCTTCTCTACTCCTTAAGCCAATGAGTTGCCAAATCTTGTCATTTCAGATTTCACAACTTTTATATCTGTCCACTTCTTTCATTTATTGATGTTAATTCTATCCTTCATCACCTCTCACTTGGATTCACTTGGAATAGCCTCCAATTTGATCATCCTACTTTAAATCTCTCCCACTTCCAAAAATGACTTCCTAATGTATGTCACTCACACTCACTCTCTGATACTCAATAAACTTTAATGGACCCCCATTATCTTTTGGCTCAAATATAAGGTTCATTTTCCTTTACATTTCATTCCATTTACATTACATTCATTTACCTTACAGTTAAAGCTGTTTACAACCTGGCCTTTTAGCCTAGCACTGGACAAGGAGTCAGAAAATGTATTTTTCTTCAACAGGTTTACCACTATGGCCTTTAGAGAATTTGACTGTAATCAGGTAGTGGAGATGAGGCAAACTACATGGGGTATGTTAAAGACAAATCCAATGTCCCCACTATACTTGGTACCCACATCAGCAATAGGACTTGGATAAAAAGAATGTCTTATACATTTTTCTATGTCAAACATGGAATCTCTAGAAAAGCATTCTATATAGTAGCAACCCAATATAAAGAAATCAACTAACCAGTTAAATAATATAAACATATTCATTTATGTTTCATGTCTAACAAAAGCCTTTTCTTCACAACAACCTTGTAAGGAAAATGCATAAAACTACTAGTCAAAATAGAAAAAAAATATAGTAAGACGTTTAGTATTCCCAGTTTGCTATGTAAAGTCATATTTCTATTTTAAAAGAAATGAAGATGAGAAGAACATGGGAGTGGAGAAGAAATCCATGTAAAAAGCTAAATTCTTTCTCTTTCAAGTCAGAAAATATATACAATATTGGGAAGATACATATTCATACTCACGTTGGATCTTTTCTTTCGTCTCCTTGATCAATTTATCAATAACATCTTTTAAATTTACCATTTCTTCTTCTGAAAAATGTAAAAAGAAAGTGTTTCAGCTACTGAGTGGGAAGACCAGTGGATCCTATAAAAAGGCGTTTACAAAATACAGGCTGGGTTTAGGAGAAGAGAACAATTTTCTTTTAAGTTTTAATTTATTATTTATTTTAACATTCATTTAAAAAAAACCTTCAAGTTCTGAATTCTCTTCCTTCCTCCAACCTTTCAATTACACACGTGAAATTATACAAAATATATTTCCATGTTAACCATGCTGCAAAAGAAGAAAGAAGAGGAAAAAGGAAGGAAGGAAGGAAAGAAGGAAAGAAGAAAGGAAGGAAGGAAGGAAGGAAGAAAAGAAGGAAGGAAGGAAGAAAGGAAGAAAGGAGGGAAAAAAGGAAGGAAGGAAAGAAGGAAGGAAGGAAGGAAGGAAGGAAGGAAGGAAGGAAGGAAGGAAATGTCCCAGAATCTGTTTTAAAAATTGTTCTCTTCCAACTCCTTAGTTTCTAACAGTTTTGCATCTCTATATAAATAATTATATTAATTATAATAGTTTTGTAATTATGCTAATTATATTAATTACAATTTTATGGTCATTATACAATAATTATATATTAATAGTATTAATAACAATAATAATTCACATTTACATAGCCCTTTAAGGTTACTCATTATTTTCCTATAATTGACCTTATAAGGTGGTCAATGTAAGTATTAACATCCACAAATCTAAAATGAAGAAACATACTCAGAGTATGTAATTTAGTTGGTAAGAATTCAAATTCAGATCTCCTGATGGATTCCAAGTACTCTCCAAGTACATCCATCAGTGAATTCTAGAAGCAGAAGGTACACATTGCCCCAGACAAATTATTATTAATCCCATTTTACAGATAGGGAAACCAAGGCTCACAGAGGCTGAGAACTTATCTGGAGCCACACAGCTATCAAATGTCAGAAGCAAGATAAGAACTCAGGTCTCCTGGTTCCATATTAAATGTTCTTTCCATTATAATGAAATGTTTCTTAGATATCAACTGTACCACATACGCTATGTTATAAAGCCTTATACTAGAAATGCCATGATTCACAATGAAGGTTCAATTGCTATTAAACAACTCCATGAACTTCATTTTATAAGAAAACAAGACTGCACACAGATAGCTAAAACTGAGTGAAGATTCCACATTATAAAGCAAATTATGGATTTCTTCCATGCAGGTGAAGCAGATTGGAGCGGTGATGTGACTCCTCCTACGCTAGAATTCACCCCCTTAAATATCATTAGCCTAGGAGAAATAATTTTGATATCAGTGATTGATAAATGCTTGATGATTGACTGAATGCCTTTTCCTGGGAATGGCAATAAGCTGAAGAAACAAAAAAGAAAATTACCCCAAATCATCCAGATGATGTTGATTCAATATTAAGAGTTCTATTGGTGAAGTGTGCTGCTCCTTGCACTCACCTTCCTCAGCTCTTCCTATTGTGGTAATAATATACAGGCCAGAGTTCTCCAGAAATGAAAACTTGGCTCTTTGTCAGTTTTATGTAACAAATGCAAGCAGCTCAAGAGAGTATAGATGGCATATTTCTTTCTTCAGATCCACACGACTATTAAATGTTTCTTTTTCTTGCTCTATCAATAGCTGGTTTTCCTCCCTATTGTATTACACAGGTTATTTCTTCCTTGGTCAATATTTTATTAATAATAATGTATTTTTATTATATTATTATTATACATTATTATTAATATACACTACCATATTATTATACTCCTCAGTGATTCTTCCCTCCATCCCAACTTTATTGTCTATACACACACACACAACAAATGTGCACATAGAAACACAAATAATTAATATGAACTGATAGTATAGATCAGAACAGGGAAATCTACTTCTCCTTCTAGGAAGTTAAGAGTTCCTGACCTGGCTTTGTGCCCTTCTAGTTTCTATTTTTGTCTTCAAAAATGTTTTAATGTTTCCATTTTCAGTTATTGGATGGTCTTTTTTAATTATAGCTTTTTATTTTCAAAATATATACATAGATAATTTTTGACATTCATCCCTACAAAACCCTGTGTTCTAATTTTCTCCTTCCCTTCCTTTCATACCCTCCCCAAGTTGCCAAGTGATCCAATATATGTTAAACATGTGCAATTCCTCTATACATAGTTCTACAGATATCATGCTGCACAAGAAAAATCATATCAAAAAGAAAAAAATGAGAAAGAAAACAAAAGGCAAGCAAATAATCACAAAAAGAGTGAGAATGTTATGTTGTGATCCACATTCAGTTCCCTCAGTCCTTTCTCTGGATGCAGATGGCTCTCTTCATCACAAGATCATTGGAACTAACCTGAATCACCTCATTGTTGAAGAGAGCCACATCCATCAGAATTGATCATCATATAGTCTTCTTGTTGCTGTGTATAATAATCTCCTGGTTCTGCTCATTTCACTCAGCATCAGTTCATGTAAGTCTCTCCAGGCCTTTCTGAAATCATCCTGTTGGTTATTTCTTATAGAACAATAATATTCCATAACCTTCATATATCATAACTTGTTCAGTCATTCTTCAATTAATGCTGCCCTTCTATCATCATCTTTTACCATTTCCCTTCCAGTAGGAAATATATGAACTCCTGAAAGGTTAAAATCTTTGCCACTATCATCCAACTCTTATCAATTCCAACAATCCCATTCTTATATGTATTGGAAATAGTGAATTTTCATCCTTGTATCTAGAAAGAATACATGTGCAATGGAAAAACAACTTGAGAAAAATAGCTAAAGTACTCACCATCTATCTTAACAGATTTCATTATTTTTTTACCATCGTCATCAGTTAAACTGATTTCCAGGCTCTTCAAAATTGGCACTAGATCATTGACATTGACTTTCCCCGCACTGATATTGTTGACAGTATGCCATGCATTTTCCACTTCTGTATGTATATGCAAATAAAAATTTAAAATAAGCTGGTGAGACTGAGAGAAACGGGAACCTTTAAAAGAGAAAACCCCCCCTGTGAATCTCTCTGTCTTCATAAAAAGAGAAATTTCATTGCTTTTGATAAGATGGTAATAATACTAATAATTTAATAGATATTTAATAATTCATAAAATTAATAATTTAACTCAGAAAGCATTTATTAAGCATATACTATGTGCCAGGAAGTATGTTAGGCACTCTGGATATAGGGACAAAAATGTCAACAATTCCTGCCTTCAAGGTGCTTATACTTGACTAATAGGAGGACATGTACATATATAGCTCTCTGAGATTTGCAAAAATATTTATAGACATTATCTTATGTAGTAACTGTTTATAAACTATAATGACTGAAAAATCAATGACAAAAATAGACAGTGTTAATTACATTATCACACCACAACAGTGTTGTAACATCATTAGTAAAAGTCTCTTCACCTACACTACAAATACTGTTTTCACTGTATTTTTAAAAGGCTTTAGAATGTAGAGGGAGTGGTGTTTTTCAAGAGCCACTTTCCATCAAATCATGTATGGAGTATGAAGGTGGAGCTATGAAATCTTTGAAAGCATTATTGAAAGGATTAGATCAACTAAAGAAAACTGGTCTGAAGAAAGCTAAAAGAATGATCAAGATAAAACAAAAAAGCCAAAGCAAAGTAAATGGAAAAAATACAGACTCAAATAATGACTGATTCTTGTTATAAAAAAAAAAAAAAAAGTAAAACAAGAAACATGCAGAGCAACTTGTGCTTTTTCTTTGTACTCTCAGCCCTAAACACAATGCCTGGCTCATAATCAATGCCTAATAAATACTTGTTAATCAATTGCCATTGAACAAGACAAACAAAATCAGGCCATTAAGAACATGAATCACAACTTTAAAAAAAAACAGTCAAGGAAGTGAAACTTTAAGAAACTTGGGAAAGGGACACAAAACATACACACTGGTTGTCTATTTTCTGTTGATTTTATGTAAGATGTTTAGGCATTATAAGCACAAAAGCGTGAGGACTGACCCTCTACTAGTCCAATATTCCTAAAGGTTAATTGCTAAATAAATTATGTGAGATTAGATCTCTTCTTTTGTATGCTTAGCTAATTATTCATTTTTATTAACAGCTATTTTATATTGAACATGTTTGAATACAAAAAGTTATCATTATGTTTATATATATGTAACATTATGTTTACATCAATATAAAGACAAGAAGATTCATGTATACTCACGCTGTGTCTTATTCAATTTTTTGGTATCGGTCAAATTCTTGACAATGTCCTTTAAATTCATTTTCCCATCCTCTATAAAATGGGGGTGGGGAGATAGGAAAGAACAACACAATTAAAACTAGGTCTATAAAGTACAAAATAAAATGAAAGACTTGGTCATCCTTTCTTTTCCTTCCTCAACCATCACAACTTCTACCATAGACCTTCCCTGTACCAGCACAGTGTGTGTGTGTACAAATAGATAGACAAGGAGAGAGAGACAGAGAGAGAGAGACAGAGACAGAGACAGAGAGACAGAGAGAGAGACAGAGAGAAAAAAGAGAAAGAGAAAGTGAGAGAGAGAAGAGAGAGAGAGAGAAGAGAGAGAGACAGAGATAGAGACTGAGACAGAGAGAGAAAAGAGAAAGAGAAAGAGAGAGAAGAGAAAAAGAGAGAGAGAAGAGAGAGAGAGAGAGAGAAAGAGAGAGAAGTAGACATCCAATAAATGCTTATAAAATTGAGACGAATAACTTCAGTTTAGCAAGTTATAACTAAGGACAGACAGGGTGGCAAGGAGGAAGCAGTTTAGGAACACACTAGGACATACATAACACAGAACAACTATAATTTTTTCTTAAATCAAAGTTAGTGAGAATGAGATGCTACAGAAGAGTCAAAGAATCCAGAAATGGACATGTTGAGATATAAATAAATGATATAAACTGAAAATAAACATTAGGGGTAAAGGGAAATATTTCTTATATAAGCTAAAAATAAACATTAGAGGGAAAGGAAATTATTTTTAAGAATATGATGGAATTTTCCCTAACTGCCCTCCATGATCATCTTTATCAGTCATCACGGTCATAATAGCAGCTAGACTTAAACATACCAAGTGCCAAGTATATCTTATTTGATCATCAGGACAACTCTAGAAGGTAGGTGCTATTATATCCTCATTTTACATATGCAGAAACTGAGGAAAACAAAGGTTAAGAGTCTTCCTGAGATCACACAGCTAGTAAGTGTCTGAGACCAGGTTTAAACTTAGTCTCCCTGATTTCAGGTTTAGTCCTCTATTTACTCCACTACCTGACCATTTCAATCCTTTAGCCTTCCCGTCTCCACTTGCCTTTCAGAAGGAGAAATAAAAACATGGGGAAAATAAAAATAATGCTCCAGTCATCCCAAATCCACTATCAAATTCTTAACCTCCTGGGAATGTTAAAATTTTTAGCTTTGCTACTAGAAAGAACACAGATCTTCTTTTACCTTCTGCAAATAACCTAAGTTCTTACCATCTGGCACAGCAGATTCCATTACTTCTTTAACCTCTTCTTCATTTAAATCAAACCCCAACTTTTCCAAGGTAGATGGAAGATCATCCATCTTGACTTTCCCATCCGTGACACTAGTGACAATATCATATGCATTTTGTTTTCCTATAGGGATGAATAAATCAAAGTGTGAAGTTCTAAATTTAGTTTAAAGAAACCTATAAAGAATCTGTCCAAGAGAAGGGGTGAAGAAGAAAGAAGCTCATTTTACAGAGCTGTGGGTTTTTTGGGGGAGTCACCTAAATAGCCTGAATTACTGAATAGAAGAGAAATTCTTTGTGAGTAGAATTATCTTTAAATCTCCAATTCTTAGCATTTAGCATGGTACTTGACAGAGTAAGCAGTTAGTCAAACCAATGCTTGTTGAATGAATTGAATTAACACACTCCTGTTTGTTCAAAAAGAAGAAAGTCAACCTTTACTGCTCTTGTTGAAATAGCAACTTAATAAAAAAAAAAATACCTCATTATCATAAACATTAATTCATGCAAAAATAGGGCATGCCAAATGGGGCACATCGCTGGAAGCTTTTTTTTCTCTTGTGAATGGTTGGTCCCCAATTAATGCCAGCTTGTTGTTGTGAGTGATGGTGGTGGTAGTAAATAGACTGTGGTAGTGGTCCTTCATTCTCATAAAGGACAAAAATATCACAAGGATTATGTCTTGATCTGCGTGTGAATTGGATTTAAGCACAAGTCATCAGCTTTAACACTCTCCTCAAGAGGCCAACAATATTTGGTAGCAAAGCAATAGTCAGGATGACCTGGGATGCACTGGATGACCTTGACTTTCTAAATTAAGGTCTTTCCCAGGTCTCATTTTGTCTGAGGCAATATCTAGTAATGCTAGCTTATTATAAAGTGAATACTACAAAACCATTTGAGATGGCCTACACATAACTACTAAATTAAGATTTAGAGTTTGGAGACATTTTCAAGATTATTCAGCTGCACATCATTTTATTTTTAAAATTTATTTTTATTTTGAACTTAACACAAAATGGGTATTTTCATATATGAAGTAAGGCAAAATAAGAAAATTGTACAGGAAACCATGCAACTATCATGCACAGCTTGGTTTTTCTTCTTAATATAATAAAATTTAAAGAATGGCTTTAATGGATAGGATAAAGGGAGAAATACAGTGGGAAATCTAGGCAATGTGAAGACAAAATACATCAATAAAAATCTATTTTAAAAAGAATGGTAACTCAAAATATAACTTTAAAAGCAATCCTGCTTATTTATTCTGCTTCTGCGAATATTTTCAATATTTTAATGATTCTCTTTTCTTTTTTACTTTTTCTTCTTTTGGAAACCCTAACTTCACTTTCCCTTAAAAAAACATTCCCCACATTTTTTCACTTCAAATTGTATAGCCAAGCAAAACAAACTCTTATATAGGCTTTATCTGCAATTTATGTTTCATGTTGAATCCATCACATCTGTCATGTGACGGATAGCATTCCTCTTCACTCTAGCATCATGATAACTCTCCATATTATAACTCAATGGGAAATTGCCAGAAAGATTGTATGAGATGTCTTTTATGACAAGGCAGTTTAAAAAAAAGTGAATTTGAACCCAAGTTCTGCCTCTAGATCCAATCTTTTTCTCTTTCTACTACATTGGTTCTTGGTGGGTTATAAGTGATTTATGGCTCACACAGCTTTCAAACCACTGCTTATTTTCTTCTTTCTGTCTACCTCAACTATATCTTAAATCTAAAAGCACTTTTTTTAGGATTTCAGATGGGAAAAATCTGATGCTGCTCATTACCAGATCATCCAAAGTAATTTCCCCAAATTATCAATATTCAAAATTCTGGTTGAAAAAAGAACTTATTCCATAGCTTTCTTCAGCTCCTCAGGTACTTTACAAACCACTCATATCCAAGCCAAACCCAGATCTTTTTCCCATTACAAATACAATCTTTAACAATCTCTAAGACATGAGAAGGATAAGGCATATTGTAGAATTTATCCCATCCTATGGAACTCCAACAGAAAAGTAACTGATCTGTCTGGAAATGATGACGTAGACATAAATAACATTTTCTTCTTGTTCCAGTTCTGGTGTATGTCATTACTGGAATACAACGACATATTAATAACCTTCCTCAGCATCAAATGATATCTATCTTTCAAAACTTAACTTGAAATTCCATTCTCTTCCATGAAGCTTCCTCAGATAATTCAGGATCAAAGAGTTCTCAGTCTCACAATCCATCACACTAATAGTTTACATCACTCAATGGGCAACTAACCATGTTTTCTTTTCTATAACTCCTATACTCTTATTGAATTGTTCTGAGTTCATACCTTGTCCACAGAATTAGACTTTAATGTCTTTAAAGGAGGGCATGCATTATACATCTTAATCTGGATTTTAGCACTTAACAATTAATCTAAGAAACATAACACCTATTCAAAAATTATTGGTTGGCTGATTAAGCAAGTAAACAAAATGGAAAAAAATACAAATAAAGGGAATTACATTTCTGGCTATGATTTGTAAGACTGTAGTCACATTTTCAAAGGGACTAAGGAAAAAGAGGGTTAGTGGATTTCCATTAAAAAGTTAAATTCCTATAAATCTATTAAAAGTCACAATGTGCATAACAATTGAGGAAAAGGAAATTGAGGAAAATTTCTTTATACTCACGTTGGTTTTGATCCAATTTTTGCATTGGTGTCAATTTATTGATAACATCATTTAAATTTATTTTCCCATCCTCTACAAAATGAAAAAAAAATAGATATCATAATGTTATAAGGACATGTAACATTTATATAGTGCTTAATGGTTTACAAAGTATTTTATATACATTATCTTATTTAAATCTTACATAGGGGAGGTGATTTGCGAATTATTTTATAAATGAGGAAATGTGACTCAGAAAAGCTAAATGACTTGTCCAAACCAGCAAGTATCAGAGATGAGAATTCAATCCTGGGTTTTAGTAGAAGTGGACTTAAGAAGTACAGGAAAATGTTTGCATTTTCTATCAGTTTAACAGATATTGCTTATCCTCCAGTCAGTAGATTTCTCCTCCAAATAGTTGTTGAAAAGATCACTTCCTATTGTGCAACCTGTTCTCAGCAACCACTCAAACTCAAGTTTGTGGCCAAGCTTAGAAACATCCATCTTAGGATCGCCATTCAATCACTTATGTTCAGAGTTTTGATTACTTCTGTAATGCTTATATACAACCTGCTGATTTCTGGTGAATGATGCTACACTCTATCTCTGTGAGTCTTCTGGATTAGTTTTGTTGATCAAAGTATATCTCTGTTATATATAAGTTAGGGATATATATATATGTGTGTGTGTGTGTGTGTGTGTGTGTGCGTGTGTGTGTGTGTATGTGTGTATCTTTTTGCAGGCTCAGAATTATCTAAGCCAGCACATGGGATCTCTGCTGTGTGCATACAATTGCTACTGTTATTGAAGAGGGGCATTTCTACACTGTGCCAGCAGCAACTCAAGGTCTGGGTCTCATGGATAGCCAGGACATGATTATAAACAGGACAATGGCAATTACTTTCTGCCATCAATTAATAGCCTGAAACTTCTCACCTCTAAATCACACAAACTGGTTTCCAAAGCTACTGCAAATACCCATTTTTCATGACTGATATTCTATTATTTCTTTAGGGAAAGAAACAAAAAACAAAGAGATAGCCCAGCAATTTATCTGAGATACAATCTCAGGCTTAACTAGCTAAGTCACTGCCATGTGGTTGTAGCTGTCATTGCTACTGATGGAGGAGGGGGAAAGGAGAGCAAATTCTTTTCTAAATAATGTAAATCAGAGAAGAAGCTGGAATGGTTAGTGTCCAAACAAAAGAGAGAGCCTGGAAAACTGGAAGCCATCTCTCCTTGCTTTTTTGCTATAAAATAGGTTTAAAATAATTCTGTTATTGATCTTCTTTGATCACAATGGCACTAATAGGTATCTGAGGTTGAATTCATGAAGACATTCATTCCTGATTCCAAGCCAGTCTCTATCTACTGTATCACTTAGCTGCTGACATAGGTAGAATATTGGCAATATTCCTCATAAACTTAGCAGGATACATATATGTCTCACATAAATACCCAAGACCAATAGCAAAATACTCTTAAAAGAAATTATGAGTCTTAGAAAAACTGCAAACATTATGGAACACTTCATCCTCCTGTCTATTCCCTGTGTGGTAGCTTGAAGGAAAAAGCCTAGTCTATAGAAGAAAGGAAAGCACTTCCTAGCTCACCTTTGGTCAGCAGTGTATACCTTATCTATGCTTCATCCCTTTCCCTTCATCCCTTCCCTGCTCAAAAGACCCTCCAATAGCTCCAATGGCTTAATTCCAATAGCAACACTATAATTATTTCTGACATCCTCTTTCTTCCTTCCCATAAGTCTATTCCAGCCCAAGTTCAAAAACAAACATCTGGGAATTTGGGGAATGCTCCAGGTCAGAAAAGGTTCCTTACCCCAAAGTTTTCTGAGTTACCACTCCTTATGAACAGGGTCAAATAATAGTTTATACTACCATTTACAATAGTTTTCCAGAAAAACTGAGAATTTAAAAGAAAATGATAATTATCTACAAAAACACAAATTACTCAACCTAAAAAAGAACTAAAAAATAGTGGTCTTAACACAACCTTAGAAAAAAGAAATCAAGTAAACTATCAAAATAAATGAACTACCAAAGAAGAAATCCCAATGGATTGAAATTTATCAAATATTTAAAGAGTACAAGTACTACAAAATTTTTACTGAAAAATAGAAATCTTTCCCAAAGAAATGACTGTGATATAATGATAAATGGCATCAATTATATATGTATATATGTGATGTGTGTATGTACACATAGTATGTATGTATATATATATACGTTATATATGTAATTTTTAATTTAAATATTTTTAAAAGAAAGAGCACTGGATTTGACATCTTCGATACAATGGGCTTCAATCCAGGCTCTACCACTTAATACCTGTGTTACCTTAGGAAAGTCACATCATTTCTCTAAACTTCAATTTCCTCATCTGTAAGATGAAAGTATTAAATGAAATGCTGTCTAAGATTCCTTTTTTCTAACTCTAAATCAGTAGGTTGGTCTACAATATTAGAAAAGCAAGGACACTGATATAATCTACCCTAATCCTCTAAACTTTGCAAGGATGACTTTTATTGTTGTTGTTCAGTCATGTTCAACTCCTTCTGACCTCAATTGGGGTTTTCTTGGCAATATTGGAATCATATGCAATTTCTTTTTCTGGCTCATTTTACAAATGAGGAAACTAAGGCAAATGGTATTAAGTAATCTACTTTGGGTCACATAGCTACTAAATGTCTGAAGCTAGATTTTAACTCATGAAGATGAATCATCTCAAATCTAAATCCAGCACTCTATACCAATTAGTTGTGCTTATGTATGACTACAATTTTAATTATCCATGGAAAGGACATATTCTATTATGCTCTGGGCAAATAAACCTACAAAGAGCTAAAGTACTCACCATCAATTTGAACATATTTCAGCATTTCTTTAGTTTCTTCTGGATTTAAATCCATTCCCATGCTTTCTAGTGTAGCTCTCAGATCAGAAGGCTTTACTTTACCATCTGAGACATTGTTGACAACAACCCAGGCATCTTGTAATTCTGGTAAATTGTAAACATATTAATGAATGTCAATAATTTATAGGAAAGCCTTCCTGGGGAATTTATTCTTTTTTAGAGCAATAAAGTGCTTGAATTTGAAGCAGCAACAATATATCAAATGTATCATAAAAGTCAGGTTTCACATACTCTTATTAAATCATCATAGTAAAGAATAAATAAAGTATAAATTCATACCTAATGTATGACAGCCATATGTAAATAAAAGGCATCATGATAGAAAGGAAAGCAGATTGCATTTCCAGGTAAAGGACATGAGCTCTATACCCAAGTTTTCCTCTTATTACCACTTCATTGTTCAGTCTTTTTTTCAATCATGTCTGATCCTTCATGACCCCCCCACACACCATTTGGAGTTTTTCTTCTCCAGTTTAATTTTTTTTACAAACAAGGAAACTGAGGCAAGGGTCACATAGTATCTGAGACCTGATCTGAATTCAAGCAGATGAGAATTTCTGACTCCAAATCTAATATTCTGGGCTACATAGATATCCTATTACCTCTATGATTTAGGCAAGTCATTAAACTTATATAAACCTCAGTCTCCTCATTCTGAAAATGAGAGGGCAGAAGGAAACAGTCTCTGTGATCCCATTCTTTAAAAGTTTGGGGCATTTAATATTTTTATTTTTTCAGTTACATATAAAGCAAATTTTTACATTTGGATTTTTTTTTTGGGGGGGGGGGTTGGTTTTTTGCTGCAGCAATTGGAGTTAAGTGACTTGCCCAGTATTGAGTGTCTGAGGCTGGATTTGAATGCACATCCTCCTGACTTCTGGGCCAACATCCTATGTACTGCACCATCTAGCTGTCCCTTTATATTTATTTTTAAAACTTTGTGAGTTCCAGATTCTCTCCCTTTTTTCCCATCCTCACTCCCCATTGAGAAGACACATCACATGGAAGTCATGCAAAACATTTCTATAAAAGTCATTCTGTGAAAGAAAACATGAATCTTCCCTACTCTGAAAAAAAAACCCTCAAGAAAGATAAAGTGTGGCAGGGGTTGGGAGGGGGAAGTGTGCTTCAATCTTTATTTAGACACAATTCTTTATTTAAATATGGATAGTATTTTTCATCATAAGTCCTTCAGAGTAATCTTGGATTATTGCATTGCTAAGAATAGCAAAGTCATTCAGAGATGATACGATTCCTTCCTTAATGATCCCATTAACAGGCAGAAATGGTTGGTATTTTCATCAACATGACTAATTTTTTCCACAGAAAAAGAACTTCCATAGACAAATTAATAGGAAGTTCTGTGAGGCATAGCAAGGTTAACCGGCTTATTCATACCATAAATATAATATGGAAGAATATCTAGGAAGTCACTTTTCTTCTCTAATTAATAATTAGTGGTAACATCATAAAGAGAATGCTTGAAGGAAGCATATACTCATAATTAGGCATTGCTGGTCTACTGAGTAGTTGTGAACTAATATTCATTTTAGGCTGTTGGATACTCTCTTTCCACATTTTGACACTTCAAAGCTCAAACAACTTTGGGGGCTTAAATTAGGACATTAAAAGCTGTTTTTAAGTTTCCTCTCAATTATAAATATAAAAATGTTGGCAGCCTTGGTTAAATAGGTTGATTTTTAAAAATTCAAATAACCCTTATTATGGAGATTCTCAAGGTTTCTTTGATGCTTTAGGAACAATTTAATTTATGAATCTAAATCTTTTCCCCAATTCCTAGAGTAACTAAAAATCCTGGAGGTATAAAGAAAAGTATTCACAAAGAAACAATTTCATGAGGTTTTTTTTCTACCATACTGCTCTAAACTAAGAGTTAATCTCTGTGCAATGATGATGAGAAAGACAAAAAGCAACATTCATTTGCTTTCCTTGCTCCTAAAAAGATTCAACAATGATACTTTCAGGTCCTTAAAAAGTATCTTAAAAGCATTGCACACCAAAGTTTCTTAAACATGGAACCCCATATAGGGTTTTGTAACTGAATGTGGAGATCATGAAATTATGATTCATTATGAGTAAAATGTTGGGTTTGTATATCTATTTTTTATATACCTATGTACTCAGGATCAAATAAACATTTCTAGGGCAAAAAGAGGTAAGAAGTGGAAAAAAAAGAAGTCCTATTATACATAGTTATTAAAAATATTGATAGAAATATTAGTTCTAGAGAATGAATAAGGAAACATACTTTTCCCCACTTCTTAATAGAGAGGCAGGGAGCTACAGAGACAGAATGTTGCATATGTTACCAGATATAATGATTATATTGGTTATGGGTTTTGTTATAAGGGAAGTTTCAATTCCTGAGGTAGTGGGGAAGTAGTTATATCTAGAAATTGCATTAATAAAACTTATTTTTAAAGCTATGTTATTTGATTGGTTATATGCAGACTAAACTTTATAACCAAGAATAAATTTTTTTGAAAGTTAAGCTAAGATAGGATAGTTTACCTCTCAGACTTGTGGAAAAGGAAAGAATTTATGACCAAAGAAGAACTAGAGATCATTATTGATCACAAAATAGAAAATTTTGATTATATCAAATTGAAAAGTTTTTGTACAAACAAAACTAATGCAGACAAGATTAGAAGAGAAATAATAAACTGGGAAAACATTTTTATAGTCAAAGGTTCTGATAAAGGACTCATTTCCAAAATAGAGAATTGACTCTAATTTATAAGAAATCAAGCCATTCTCCAATTGACAAATGGTCAAAGGATATGAACAGACAATTCTCACCTGAAGAAATTGAAACTATTTCTAGCCATATGAAAATATGCTCCAAGTCATTATTAATCAGAGAAATTCAAATTAAGACAACTCTGAGATACCACTACACACCTGTCAGATTGGCTAGAATGACAGGGAAAGATAATGCGGAATGTTGGAGGGGATGTGGGAAAACAGGGACACTAATACATTGTTGGTGGAATTGTGAATACATCCAGCCATTCTGGAGAGCAATTTGGAACTATGTTCAAAAAATTATCAACTGTGCATATCTTTTGATCCAGCAGTGTTTCTACTGGGCTTATATCCCAAAGAAATCTTAAAGAAGGGAAAGGGGCCTATATGTGCAAGAATGTTTGTGGCAAGTCTCTTTGTAGTGGCCAGAAACTGGAAACTGAGTGGATGCCCATCAGTTGGAGAATGGCTGAATAAATTGTGGTATATGAATATTATGGAATATTATTGTTCGGTAAGAAATGACCAACAGGATGATTTCAGAGAGGCCTGGAGAGACTTACACGAACTGATGCTGCGTGAAATGAGCAGGACCAGGAGATTATTATATACTTCAACAACAATTCTATATGATGATCAATTCTGATGGGCGTGGCCATCTTCAACAATGAGATGAACTAAATCAGTTCCAATAGAACAGTAATGAATTGAACCAGCTACACCCAGCAAAAGAACTCTGGGAAATGGCTATGAACTACTATATAGAATTCCCAATCCCTCTATTTTTGCTGCATTTTTGATTTCCTTCACAGGCTAATAGTACCCTTTTTCAAAGTCCAATTCTTTTTGTACAGCAAAATAACTGTTAGGACATGTATGCTTATATTGTATTTAATTTATATTTTAACATATTTAACATGTATTGGTCAACCTGCCATCTGGAGGAGGGGATGGAGGGAAGGAGGGGAAAAAATTGAAACAAAAGGTTTGGCAATTGTCAATGCTGTAAAATTACCCATGCATATAACTTGTAAATAAAAAGCTATAATAAAAAAAAGAAAGAAAGAAAGTTAAGCTAAGGAGTTTAATATTCTAGCTTGTGATTTGAGATCTTATTCCTATTAATTCAAATATTGAAATTGAAAAGAAAGAAAATGAGTAGAAACTGCAAAAAGTTAAATTCCTATCCAAAAAAGCCCAATCATAACTACTAATACAAGAACTGGAAAAGTTAATTCATACTCACTTTTGTCCTTACTTAATCTTTTGGCATGAGTATATTTCTTGATAAGATCCTGTAGGACTATATGTTCTGGTTCTGCCAAAAAAAAAAAAAAAGGTGGAGAGAGGAGGAGAAAATTAGATATTTTAATTTAAAATAAAAAGAATTCAATAAAGTCATTTTTGCAAAAGAAAATGGGCAAAATCTCCACAGACAGAGGAAGAGTAAAGAAGAAATGAGAGAATTATTTGGAAAAACTCTTGTTTCCCTTTGTATTGTATAGATCAGTTCTAAATTAAAAGGTGTAGAACTGAATTCAAAAAATCAATCCCTGTAGGAATAAATTCTTGAGAATCTCAAGAAATATAATAGGGAAGAAAAGTAGAAATGAATAGGATAATAATACTTCCTAACTTTCAAGTGTACTATGAAGCAGTAATGATCAAAAATATTCATAAAACAGAAAAAATAGGTAATTAGAAGAGATTGGGTAAGGAAGAAGTAGAAACAAATGAACTCACCTGATATTTGATAAACTCCAAAACATAAATTACTTGGGAAAGAAACTCACTACCCAACAATTACTGGTAAAACCGGAAAGCAGTTTGGCAGAAATAAGGCCTGTATCTATGACTAAAATTTTAGGTTTGTCATGTACTCTGACTGAATATTGCCTCACATCTATCTGGAAAACTCACCATTAGAATCCAAAGATTTCACAGCTTCTTTAAGCTTATCATCAGATAATTCGAATCCCCAGCTCTCCAGGGTTGAGAATAATTTAGACTTCCTGATTCTCCCATCACTGACATTGTTGACAACATTCCATGCATTTTCTAATTCTGTATGAATATCCAAATAAAAAAAAGATTGGTTCAACAACAATAAAATGCAGAATCATTCAAAAGCCTATATGTGGATTGTCTTCATTTTTAAAAGCAGATGTTCTTTCAATTGAGGCAACTCTGAAGTAACCTAAGAAAGCTAAGTATTCTGAAGTAATCAATGAATAGAATATGGGATCTAGAGTCAGGAGGTCCTGAGTTCAGATGCAGTTAGGGAAGGAAGAGGGGAGAGGAGGAGGAGAGAGAAGAGGAGGAAAGGAGAGGGAAGAGAGGTATAACGGAAAGGGGGAGAGGAGTAAAAGGGGAGGGGAAGGAAGGGTAGTAGAAGAAGAAAGTTAAAGCTACTGAGAGTCTCCCAAAGACTTGCAATTAGCCACAAATTCCATGACTACGCAAAGGTGATTCCTTTTGCCTCTTCTCAACTGTCTGAACAACCCTCAAGGAAGCTTTGGGGCCCCCAAAGGTTTCCCTGCCCTGGGGAGTATAGATTAGGACCAAAATGGATGTCAGAACAAGTTCTGGATCACAATGAGTACCAGGGAATCTATCTTGTACCACCTGCCAGAGCTGCAGGGATATTTGAATAAATAGATTGATTCTGCCAAGGTGCACAACTCTATTTTTCAATATCCAGCATAGCTAACAAACTCCAAAAAGGGACAATCTACTGGGAGAGAGAATCCAAAAAAAAAAAAAAAAAAAGGTCTGCTCCCATGGGTTCTGGACCAAGTACTGGCTTGCAGCTAAAGAGGATTCCACAAGCAGCAAAATGTCAGCATCTGTGTGGCTGAAGTCAAATCTGAGCTAGCAGTTACCACTGGAGTTCCTAGAGACTGCAGGCTCATTAGTGGCATTATTATGTAAAAAAAAAAATCTTACCTATTTTTTTTTTGGGTCCTTCCCCATGAAATCTTCCCAGACCACTCACTACCATATGATCTCCTGACTCATCATACTGATTATTTCCCTCAGTGAAAATTTCCCAAATACTGGTGTTACATGTACATGTTATCATGTATTAACTTGTACTTAACATTTGTTTAGTTATTTAACATTTCTGTTTTTATGCCCTTTTTCCTCAATTAAATTATAAGTTTCCTTAAGGTAAGGATCATGCTTTACGTGTCTCTGAATAGCACCCATAATACTTAGAAATATGTCTCCCAGGCTTTAATACTTACTGGATGAATTATATAGCACTTTAATTTTTACATCATTTCATATGGTACTCATAACATGATGAAATAAAGCTTCATTATCAAAAGAGAAAAAATGTAGCAAGGGGTCAGGCATGGGTTAGGCATTGGTCAGGCATTCTTATTTTGCTATTTAAAACCATTCACTTTCAAAAGAATTAAAATAAAAAAGAAAGGGCATTGGTGGAACAATAAAAAGCTAAAGACTAGAATCATACTTTTTAAAAAAAAGGTAACAACAGAAGAACAAAAACAAGAATGGAGTACAGGAAAAAAAAATCATACCTTGAGGTCTAGTAACTTGTGGAGTCTTAGCCAATTTCCCAACAACATCTTTTATTTTTACTGATCCATCATCTATAAAATGAAAGGAAGAAAATCCATTAGAAAAAAAATACCCTTATAAAATCAATTCTAACAAAGTAAAGCAGAAGACTGGCAATTACCTGGTAAAATGACAATCTTCAACATTCTTGTATTAAATGCTTACCAGAAATTAATTTTATTATTTACTACTTCTAATGTTTAATTTGTCTTATTTTTTTTTAAATTCTGTGATACATTTCAAAAGCATAAAATGTATAAACCTAATAGTTTAGTATTCTTTTAAAGACAAAAAAAATTTACCGAGAAAAACTACACACTAAGCTTGATTTCCAATTAAAAGACTGTTAAACTCCAATTAAATTCAATTTTCAAATTTTTTGTTGCCCTTTTCATTTTCCTTAAATGAATCATAACTGTTCTCTGGGTCTAATCCTTCTCTTTGTCCCTCTCATCTCTAATTCTCACATTGTCCTTTTTATGTTCTCTCTTTTATTTTTCTTTATTTATTTTTACAGATATTTATTATCTCTGCTTTTTAATGCACTTGATCTCTAGTTGAAACATAGGAAAAATTTTTTAAAACCACAAAAGTTTCATAACAAATATTCATAGTTTGGCAAAACAGATTGCCATATTATCCATATGCAAAAATGCACATATTTCATTCTGCACTTTAGCTCATTATCATTTTGGTAAGATGTGGACTAGATTAATCTTTAGTCCTCTGGATTCATAGTTTATCATTGCACTGATCAGAGTCCTAAAGTCTTATAAAGTTGTTTTTTTCTGTAATGTTGTCATTGTATAAATTATTCTCCTAGCCCCATTCATTTCATTCTATGTCAGTTCACAGAAGTCTTTACAATTTCCTCTAAAACTGCCCAAGAAACTGTCATTTCTCATAATGATACATAATAATATTAATATTTCATTATTACTATTTCAATTGCATTGTAATAATTTTTCATTACATTCATATGCAACTGTTCTCCAACATGTGAATACTTCCTCACTTCCAATTTGGGATGACTATGAAAATAGTTGCTATAAATATTTTTGCCAATAGAGGACCCTTTACCTATTTTCTTTGATATTTTTGGGAAATAGGCCTAGCAGTGGTATAGTTGGATTAAATTTTACATACAATTTTAACAATTTTGTGGACACAGTTCAGAATTGCTTTCCAGAATAACTGGACTAATTCACAAGTCCACCAACATGCATATCCAAATTTCTTTTATAAAAGGAAAAAACAATTACAAAACATTATTTATATAAACAAAGACAGACTTAACTGGAGAAATATTCAATGTTTATGTATAGAATGAGTCAATGTAACTAAAAGTTGCAATACTGCCTAAATTTATCTGAAATCATACCAAACTATCAAAGGATTACTTTGTAGAATGAGAAAAAATAATGAAGAAATTGCTATGTAGAGGCATGAAGTATCAAGAATCACAAAGGAAATAATGAAAAAACATATGAGTATGAAGAAGTCCTAATAGACCAAATCATCAACCATACTATCAAACAATAATCATCAAAATGATTTGGTACGTTTAAAAAACTGAAAGCTCAATCAGTATAATAGATGAGAATACAACATAGAGAAACAAACAAACCTACAAACCTAATATTTAATAAATACAAAGATTCCAGATTCTGGAATAAAGATTCTCACTATTTGATTAAAACGTCCAGAAAAACTACATAGCAGTATTGCAGAAATTAGATTTAGACCTGCATATTACATCTTATACCAAAGAAAACTTCAAAGGGATATATATGATCTATGCCTAAGGGGTTACACATCATAAACAACTTAAAGAAATAAGGAAGTTATTAACTATCAGATCTATGGATATGGGAAGATTTCATGATCAAACAGGGACAGAAAAGATCATAGGAAATAAAATATAGAAAGTTTTGTATGCACAAATCCAATATTGTCTGATTAAAAAGGAAAACAGTTAACTAGGGGGGAAAGGGGAGATTTTTACAATAAAATTCTCTTCTAGTAGTCTCATTTCTAACATATAGAAGATAATTACTCAAATTTATAAGAATAAGACCCATTTCCCAACTGAAAAATGATCTAAAGACATAAATAGGCAGATCTTATGGGAAGAAATCCTGATTATGTTTAACTATTAGAAAAAATACTCCAAATCACTAATAATTAAAGAAATGCAACTTAAAGCAATTCTGATCTCCTAAATCACACCCATTAGCTTGGCAAAGATGACCAAAAAAGAAAAAGAAAATATTGTAGAAGCTGTGGAAAAATAGGCACATTGATGTACTGTTGGTAAAGCTGTGAAAATGGTAGCTGCATTTGCAAAAGCAATTTGAAATCATGCACAAAAACTTATTTAAGAAGGCATACCCTTTAACCTAGCTAGGCTAATACCTCAGAGATAAAAAAAAAAATAAGAAGAAAAGGCTTTCTATGAGCAAAAATATTTATAGCAACTCTTCTGGGTAGCAAAAAAAAAAGGAAAGGAAAAGAAAACCAAATTAAAACTTTAAATTATGAGAACTGCCTATAAATTGAGCAATAAATGAACAAATTATGGTACATGAGTATAATGGAACACTATTAAGTCAGAAGAAATGAAAGAAAATATTCTTTCAAAGAGATATTGAAACTCTTACAGGAATTGATGAAGAATGAAATGAACAGAACCTGAACAACAAATTACTTTATCATCAATAATGTAAAAATAATTCTGAAAGACTTATAAACTCTGATCAATTAACAGAATTTGGGAACCAGTGATTGGTAAAAATTAAGATGTAACTTTTCTCATCTGAGTTCATGCCTTCTGTAACATCTATTCACAGATCCCTTGGAGATCTATGAAACCTGTGTTAAGAACCCTTCCTTTAAGCTGGTACCAGCACATAGTATCAATCAACACAGTTATTCATTAACACTTACTATGTGCCAGGTATTGTACTAAGCAATGTGTAGAGGGCTGAAACGCCAAAAAGGTGTACTTGAATCAGACAAAGAGCACTTAAGGCTAATTGCCTATATGACAATGACTCTATTAGCATATGTTTGGAAAAATGGCTTTTCTCACTATTGGTGCTGGCTCAATGTTTGATGTTAAGATAATCACAGGCAAGGATTAGAGGGTAGGGTGAGAGAGGTGAGACTTCACTTGGTGGCAGGATGGGGAGGAGAAAAGTGGAGATTCTGAACTCCAGAATCGAGAAGAGTTCTTTGGCAAAACGCCTGGCAGTTTGCTTACTTCTCCTCATAAAGACCAAGGACTTTTACTTATCCTGACTCTGGCTGAACCTGAGGCCTTCAGGGAGCTAGTTTGGACTTAATAGCAATGGATACTGGTAGTACAGAAGACATTCTCCCCCCCCCCCCTGCAGATTTTCTGAAGATTAAATGTCCTCAGAGGAAAATCTCTGGTCTTCAGATACCTACCTGAACCTGAGATTACTTCTCAAAACAAAAAAACAAAAGAACCAGGAATAGTGGACATTGCTATAGTATTTCATAGACATATCAATCTAGTGCTTTTAGTTAGATGTATACATAGAAGGATTCGGTAGAATATAAACTCTGTGAAAGCAGGTATTATTTAATTTTGGCCTCTGCATCCTAATATCTAGCACAATGTCCTAAAAATAAGTAGAGGCTTAATAAATATTTACTGAATTTAAATGATGACGAAAGAGAATGAAGGAAATGAAATCAATCCACAGGTTTATCGCAAAAGATCTAGGAACACCCAAGCACAAAAAGGAAGCACCCCATTCATTATTCTATTTCTCTGGGTTCATAAAATTTTTCTCAGATTTAGGATGGACATTCAGTGAAGTTCAATATCTTCTTGAAGATAAGTGACCTCCAATTAGACAGTTAATTGAAGTGAGCTCTAAATGTTGGCAATTTTTCAGTAAGCATTATTCATTGGCACAGGGATGAAACAGAAGAACCTTGGGTTTATAAAAGGATGTGGGGGGAAAAAACTAATGTAGATTGAAGCTAACTACAGAAGGGAAAATCTAAGCATAAGGGTCAATGATGCTGGAGGATAATTGAACCCAGAAATAAGCACTCTGAGATGCATGGTGTCCTCTAAATCCTTTGCTCATCAAGACATAGGAGCTAACAGAATTCCAGTAGAATATAAGCTTAATATATAAGCTTCTTGAGGGCAGGAGCTATCTCCACTTTTTTCTTTGTTATTTCTAGCACCTAAGTGTAGTACCTGACAAGTAGTAGGTACTTAATAAAAAATGAGTGAATTTCCTGTTACTGGTTTGCCTTCTTTCTCATTCTACTGCTATTCCCTTTCCCACTCTGTTTTTAAGAGACTGATGGAAAGAAGAAAGTCAATGATTACAACTGACTTCCACCTCTCTCCCAGTTCTCTAAATTGTAAGAATGTCTAATCTTTAGCTTTTTTGTTGAAAAGAACATACATACAAACACACACACATACATAAATACACACATACATACATACATTACACACACACATTCATCTAAGTACACATATGGAAACAATACATCAATATATAAATGGAGACAGAATACTCACCATCAGGTTCAATCAATTTTAGGACTTTTTCAAGGTCTTTATCAGGAAACTGTATCCCCAAACTCTCCAAGACTTGGGGTATATCCTCAATCTTGGCTTTCCCTTCACTCATTTGGGTGACCATATCCCATGCCTCTTCTATCTCTAAATGTATGAATAAGCAAAAGGACAAAACTATGAGCTGAAGATTCTTGAGAGGCATGTAAAAACTTGACCCAAGGGATATATCCACTGTCCATACAGGATTTATTGTGTTTCTGCCTTCTCTGAAGTGATAGTCTAAGATTTAGAACTGGAAATTTTAGGAATCGTTTATTCTTATTCATTCATTCATTTGTGTTTTATTTTTTGAGCCTAGGTCTTACTATTTTGCTCTGGGTAGAAACACAACAGTCATTATGACCCAATACCACTACTGATCAGACACCATTTCCAACCTGGACCAATTTACTATCTTTTAAGAATCCTGGTATTCCCACCTTCACCCCAATCTCAGGGATTTACCATATTGGCATCAGATTTAGTGGGGACACCTGATTGACTTTATTCCTCCTGAAGCTCAGACCCCCAAGCTCAAGCAATCTACCAAGCTCAGCTTCTAGTGGAAGGAGTAGTAGTAATAGTAATGTTGTTATTGTTGTTCATTCATGTCTGATTGATTCTTTATGACTATGTGGATTTTCTTGGCAAAGATATCAGAGTGGTTTGCCATCTCTTCCAATTATTTTTACAGGTAAGTAAACTAAGGCAAATAAAACTAAATTACTTCTCCAGGGTCTCATGGATAGTGTATATCTGAGGCTAAATTCAAACTGAAGAGTCCTTTTTCTGACTCCAGGTCTGAACAGGCACATCTAGTTATCTAGCAGTAGTAATAGTACTTGTAATGGTAGCAATTGTGATAATAGTGATAGTATTTGGAGGAGTGATAGTAGTAATAGGAGCAGAAATAATAGTAACATAGTGGTAGCAGTAGTAGCAATTGTAATAGTAATAATAGTAGTAGTAATAGTAAAAAAGTAGTAGCAGCAGTAGTATTAGCAACAGTAAGAGTAAGAGTAGTATCAATAGTAATAGTAGTAGTAACACTAATATTAGTAGCTATTGTAATTGGAGGAGGAGGAGGAATAATAGTGATAGCAGCAGTAATAACAGTAGTAGTGGTAATAGTAATAAGAATAGTGATGCTTAGTAGTAGCAGCATTAGTAATAGTAATAGTAGCAGCAGTAATTGTAGTTACTGTTGTATAAAGAACAGTAATAGTGGTAATAATAGTAGGACTAGTAAAAAGTAGTAGCAGCAGTAGCATTAGCAACAGTAAAAGTAGGAGTAGTATCAGTAGGAGGAAGAGGAGAAAGAGTAGCAGCAGCAGCAGCAGCAATAGTAGTAATAGCTATTGTAATTGAAAGAGAAAGAATAATAATAGCAGCAGTAGTAATAGTAATATGGTAATAGTAATAAGAATAGTGATGCTTGGTAATAGTAGCATTTGTAGTAGTAACAGTAGAGCAATAGTTGCAGTTATTGTTGTAGGAGGAGCAGTAACAGTAGTAATAGCAGCAGTAGTAATGGTAATAGTAGTAACAAGTAAGTAGTGGCAGTAACAACAGTAGTAGCAGTAGCAGTAGCAAGGATAATAGCAATAGTAAGTTGGAGCAGTAGCAGTAGCAGCAGGAATCACTGGCATGTGTCACCATATCTTTATCACATTTTAAAGAGTAGGAAATTAAGGCCCACTGAGATAAGTGAGTTACCCAAGACTGCACAAGTAGAAGAATAAAGATTCCAAATCTACTGAAAACCAAAAAGTACCATATGCTTTTGTTTGGTGATATTTAAAAACTCAAAACTCCCCCTCTCAAAACGCCTTACTAGTTTTTTTATAAAATAGCAGGGTGATGATACTGTTGTATCAAGTGTTAATTCACCCCAAATGTAAGATGAGAGATATGCCAAATTTAAATTTTTAAGATTCCATGAAATTCAATTTTTAAAATGGTTGGCTAGTAATCAATAAATCTTGATTTGAGGATCTTTCTGGTCTTCTCAGATTCTTCAGGAACAAGGTAAATAAATACCAAATTAGAATAATCAGTATTCTCTTGCTCATAGTTCCCCTATGGCTAAGAACCTTCACAGATGCAAAAGGAATACAGAGGGAGGGGATGTCACAAAACCAGTCCTGCTCCCATGCAGTTATTATGGATCTGGAGTTCAAACAGATCTGGAGATAATGATATCAGCTGAAAAAGACTTCTCCTTTCTTGCCCTAATCTCAATCTGAATTCCTGACTTGAAACTAGAATCTCTGGTGGATGGGGGAAAAGGAGGGAGGGAATAAGCATTTTTATGGCTCCTACTATGCCATAAGCACTGTGCAAAGTATTTTTTTGCAAATATTGTTTCATTTCATCCTCACAACAAACCTGCATATCATTATCCTCATTTTTATTATTCTCCTTTTACAGTTGAAGAAACTGAGGTAAACAGAATTGAAGTGATTTGCCCAGCTAATAAATACAACTAGTAAGAGGAGATCAAATCTGAATTCACATTTTCCTGATTCCAGCTACAGAGCTCTATTCAATATGTCAGTAGTAGAGACTTATCAATAGCATTCTTGGATAATATATGATCTTCTCAAGTTATTCTGAATAAGTCCTATCTGTCCTTCATGTCTAACATATAAGAGAATTAAATATTTAAAGCTGGAAGGGAACTTAGAAGCCAATCTCCTCATCTTACTGAGGAAATTGAGGTAGAGAAAGGTTAAGTTACTTGTTCAAAGTCATGCATTTATTAAGTGTCTGAGAAAGAATTGTAATTCTGACCTCCCTGACTCCAAATCCAGTATTCTATCACTTTGTCCCTTAAGATCTAAAACTTCCATGAAGCATTTCAGCCCATTTCAGTCCCATACAAAGCTCTTTCCCTTCCTGAACTGTGAGCTAATTCTATTTAAAATATTTTGTGTTGTCTCCCTAACACTTTGTATTGTTATCTTGTATGATTATTTAATACTTTTACTGTTACAAAACTTTTCTGCATTTGTCTTTTATCCCACCCAAAATAAATTCAGTTTTTAAATTGTGAAAATAAGAAAATAAGAGTTTCCTTTTTTGAAATTCATACTCACTTTGACCTTTAGTAAATTCTTTTGTTGTAGCCAAGTTATTGACAAAGTCCTTTAAATTTATTGTTCCATCCTCTACCAAAAATAAAACAAAAGAGAAAACAATTCAGATATTCTAGTGAAGGGAAAAGTAGATCTATAAAATCAAGTCTTCAAAGTACAATTAAAGTATTGAGATCAGAGCCAAACGAAATGCTGTCTCAAAAACTAACTTGAGAATCACCTATGCCCATGGTTAATCACTTGTGTCCTTGGTTTATCATGTTTTAAAACCATTTCAATAATTACATTTTAACAGTAAAATAAAAAAGCATAAGTTACATATGACACAAATCTAAAATTCAAAATTTTAATTTAAATAACAAAGTTGACCTAAAATCTCAAGATTTATAATAAAAAGAATTTGGTCATGTCAAAATTTTCCAGACTTTCTTTTTTAAAAAAATGTGCACATGACCAACTAATTGAGAGAAACATCTATATAGGAAAGATTACAAATGCAATCATTTTTTCTCCTCTGCCAAACACCATCACTGAAATACTCACCATTGACACCAGTGGCATCCAATGCTTCCTCTATTTGTTTGTCAATTAAATGAATTCCCATGAGATGCAGCCTTTCCTGAAGCTCAGGGATAATCTCATCACTTTTGGGAATGTTGGTTTGACTAAGAGACTCTTTAACTCCTAGAAAAAAAATCAACATATTAACATTAATCATCATCAAAATATAAAAAGTTTGACAAAGAGATAAAATTATATGAAAACAAAATGAAGTCTACAGCATCCCTGTAGCATTGTTACTGAAGTCATATCACAGGTTCTTACTTGCAAAGAACCTATGATGTTATGTTCCACTGCAAAAACCAATTAATATATTCATATACTCACAAAAACACACAAGCAACTAAGCCATGAACAGAGACTAAGACTAGACCTGTGTTTAGCCTCATATGGGAAGTTTTTAGATGACAGAATGCCTTCTTAGCAATGTAGGTTTAGTTTGAGAGTTGGTTGAGTCACTAACCTAGGTTCACATACAGAAATAGGTTGAACACAGTCCAAGACCAGCTTTCTAAAATATATAAGAATAGCAGCAAGACAAGCAGCTAGGTGATATAGTGGGTAGCACATCAGTCTTGAAATCAGGAGGACCTAAATTCAAATTTACCAGCTGTGTGACACCGAATTGCCTCAAAAAAAAAAAAGAAGAATTGCAGGAGAGTGAGGAACTTGAAGGAATTGGAGCAGTGAGTGGTGGTTGGAGTTAAATGAACCATTCTAACTCATTTTTGTGATTCTATTAAGGAGCTAATTCAGTCCCCTTTCTCTTCAATTATGAGTCTAGTCCAACTGTGTTATAAGAAAACTTTTTTTAATTATGAGAATTGGGAGAAAACCTTAATGTATTATTTAAACTTAGCCCTGAATGATTGGGAAACAGGAACTCTACCTGCTACTCAGATACCCTTGACTGAGGACCAAGGTTAAATTGACCAGAAATGTAATCAGATTCAAAAGACTTTTACAAGTTTTTCCACAATTGCAGATCTTATTGGAAAATTGACTCTATACTAATCAATCACTTCTTGTTTGCATGTTCTTTTGATCATACAAAGACACAGGGGGAATGCTTCTCTCTTACTGTGTGTGTGTGTGTGTGTGTGTGTGTGTATGTGTGTGTATCTGTGTCTCTGTTTCTGAAGCTTCTCTCACCAGAGAATTAACCTTCCTGTTCAGAGGCAGGGACCTCATCACACAGTAAAAAGATGCTGTGAAGCACAAATCACTCTTAATAAATCAAACTTATTGGCCTATAATATACTAGGATATATTATAAAATTTACTTGTGTTGACTTTGGGACTGGGAGAAACTAACTTTTGAGTGATAAAACCTAGATCTGCCTGTCTAAGAGTCCTAATATCAGTAATGAACCCATATTTTGATCAAGTAAACAAGCTATTACCAATAACAACAGTGTAATAGGAATAACTTTTTGAGAGGCCATATCAACAATCAACAATAATTAAATTTATGACTATCATGTTGGATCAGAACATGGCATGACCTCAATTAAAGGTTTGCTTGTACAACAAATAAAGTCAAACATAATTTGAGTTCAGACCAGAGAAATCCAAGTAAATTTTTATCTGTATTTCAATTTATTTAAAAACTAAAGAACAAAATAAACAAGGTAAACTTATCAGAAGGTCTTCAGTGAAATACTTCAATGAAAAACTGTTCCATCTTGTCTTTCATATACTTTACCAAATAATCTATTAGGAAATGACCTTGACTAGGTCAACAGCATACCAGGTTGTTGTCCTTGGTTTTTGAAGAGGACCAAAATTATATCACTATGTTAGAATCGAGTTATAGTGTCTCTGACCGTAGCCTATCAGAATAATGGAAGCTTAGAATGCTCTGCTACAGGTCAGACACAAATAGTCCCAATGAACATTTGGGGTAGCCTCTCTAATTTTGTGCCTTTCATATTTCCTTTGTTCATAGAGCACAGCCCCTTTTCTGACCCTAGTCATGTTGAATGGTCCTGTGCCAATGTCTCCCATGTCATATAATCAATTCTAAGTTCTTAAGAGAGATCTTGAAAGTGTCCTTGTATGAGTTTTTCTGACTACTCTGTGAGCACTTGTCCTATGTGGGCTCTCCATAAAATATATATATTTTTTGGCAAGCATACATTTGATTTTCGAACAATGTGGTCAGCCCAACAGAATTGTGCTCTCTGTACCAGAGTTGGAATGCTTGACAGTTTAATTTGAGAAAGTACCTCACTGTCTGGCATCTTATCCTGCCAGGTAATCTTCAGAATTTTCCTAAGACAATTCAAATGGAAGCAATTCAATTTCCTTGCATGGCATTGATACACTGTCCAGGTTTCACAGGCGTACAGAAATGAGGTCAGCACAATGGCTCTGTAGATCTTCAGTTTGGTAGTCAATCTAATACCTCCCCTCTGCCACACTTTCCTTCAGAGCCTCCCAAATTCTGAGCTATCTCTGGCAATGTATGTGTCAATCTCATTATCAATGTTGACATCTTTGGAAAGTATACCACACAAGTAAGTGAATTTATCCACAGCATTCAAAACTTCACCATTCACTGTAACTGATGGTTCCACATATGGATAGTGTAGTGTTGGCTGATGGAGGACCTGTTTTCTTGGTGTTGATTGTTAAGCCAAAATTAGCACAAATTGCAGAGAATTGATCCATACTTTGCTGCATCTCTGCATCAGAAGCTGCATTGAGTGCACAATCATCTGTAAACAAAAAAATACGAACCAACACTCCTTCCACTTTGGTTTTGGCTTTTCAAGTTGAAGAAGTTAGCATCAGTGCAATAACTGACTTTGATTCCATGTTTGTCCTCATTGAAGGCATTTGACATCATGCTAAAAAGCATGGAAGTTAGCCCACAGTCTTGTTTCACTCCATTGATGACTGGAAAACTCAAGAACATTGCCCATTGTCCAGAACTCAGGCAAGGGTGCTATCATGAAACTGATGTACTATACTGATGAACTTCTTTAAGCAACCAAATTTTGACATAATTTTCCATAAGCCCTCACAACTGACAGTATATCAAAGGCCTTGGTCAGATCTACGTGCAAGGGTAAACCCACTGACAAACTAAGAATATAATTTCTGGTGGAATTTTCTGAGCAGGATTTTTTATAGATTATTACCTGCTAGCTCCATTGAATCTTTTGATCAAATAACTAAAAAAATCCTGTGAATGTTCTCATTCCTTTAACTTTTAAAGTGAGTTAATATGCACTGTTTCATACTTTTATTTATTGACAAGTGCTAATTCACAGGTATAATTTTATTTATTTTCTGTAGAGGGGAAGAAGTAACACAAACTTCTCCTTATCACTATATTTTTCCTATGTGGTTTCTGTGTGAAAAGGTATTAGTATGGTACAGAAGATAAAATAATAAAGGGGAGTTAGAAAAAACTGAGTTAAAATCCCATATCAGATATAAAGTACGTTTTTGACCCAGGCAAGTCCCACTTTAGTCATCTGTAAAATAGGGGTGCTAATAACTAATAAAAGCCTTTACCCAAAAAGGGTTTTGCAATAATGAGATAGTGTATGAGATAATGTATGATAATGAGATAATTTATGTAAAGGCACTTAAAACATTTCAAAACTATGTATGTCAGTTATTATTATTGTTATTTTGTCTAATGGAGTTATATAGCCTATCTATGTAATTTGATGGAGTTCAAATAGAAATATGCAGGACATTTTACTCTTTATCTATGATGCTTGTATGTATTATATCTGTAAACTATTACACAGGTGGATAAAAAGACTGCTTTTTGTAACTAAACAAAAGTATTGGGACATAAGTGTAAATTCAGTTGGCAATTTGGAAGTATTTTGAGACCACTTCAGTAGCAAACAGGATGATAGAGATGATGATGATGATGATGATGACAATAATAGCATTTATATAGTCTCTAGCTGGGGTCTTCAAACTACAGCCTGCAGGCCAGATGTGGCAGCTGAGGACGATTATCCCCCTCATCCAGGGTTATGAAATTTCTTTATTTAAAAGCCCACAAAACAAAGTTTTTGTTTTTACTATGGTGTGGCCCTCCAAAAGTCTGAGCGACAGTGAACTGGCCCCCTATTTAAAAAGTTTGAGGACCCTGCGAGAGTATTCAAAGTGTCTTATGTATATTATTTCATTTGATTGGAAGTGCTCATCATAATGTAATTCTTCCTATTCCTATATGATTTTAATTTCTTCCACTATGTTTCTACATTTTGAAAGCTTTTCATCCCATGTAGTTAGAATTTTGAGGATTTGGTAAGAATCATATTTTAAAATATTTTATAATTTGGTATACAACAGTAAATTCCAGGCAACCATTTTGTCTGTGACATAATGTTCTAATTCTTGTAAAATCATTTTTTTTAATTCTCAGAAATATTTTAGTGTGTGCATTTGTTATCCATTAAGTTACAAAAGATAGTGGATTTTTCATGTATGATTCTGGTCACAAGATTATTTCTTACTTATCATTTTTTACAAACTGCAGTGATATATACAATTTTTTTTAAAAAACTTTATCTTATTCTTTTCTGTTTTGATGGGTTCAGGTAGAATTCTGTTCTAGAATAACTTGCTATTGTGGCAAGCAAAAGATGAACTGACTGAGGAAGCAAAGTTTTGAGCTTCTTAGCATGTAGCAATTAAGCAATGCATACCAATTACCCAAGAAATGGGGATCAAGACCCTTTCTCAGCTTAAGGCTGGACCCCAAATACAGGGAGAGACAGACTTTTATCCATTAAAAATAATCAAATAAGTCCAATTAATTGAAAGAAAATAATTAGCTGGAAAATATAACATCAGGTAATCTGATTACTAATTAGAAGAAAATTTAGGGACTTTCCAGATTGAGAGGGAGAGAGTGAATATTTTGCTATATTGTTAGTACTATACCATAATTTATGTTTCCATAATAGTGAATTTCAGAAAAAAATACCTAGATGCTATACAAATTCAAAGAGAATTATATTATCTCATCGATCTTACAAAGTCCAGTGCTTGGAGTTGGGACTCTGTTAAAGAGAAGCATTGTGCTTAAATTGACTTTTTATGTTCTTGCCTTTCATCATTGAAAGCCACCACTATATAATTTGCTTCAGTGTTAGTGTCCTCTTTTCAAATGTTTTCCTCACAAGTCTTTCTTGTTTGCATCCTAAACATGTGGAGCCAAATAGTCATTTATTTTCTACTTCCTTTTAAGCTTAGGGAGAGAATGATATAGTGGTTATAAAATCAGAGCCAGTATCAGGAAGACGAGATTTCAAGACTCTTCTCTGATACATACTGGCTGCTGTGCCTCAGGGATCTATCAAATTGCAGAGCAGATGTGGTTCTACACTGGTAGAGAGCATTTTCTCACTGGGAGTTCCCTATTCAAAGGAAATCATTATTCTGTTCCTCAAATCAAAATTTAAAAACCATCAAGTTCCCTTGGAAAGAGAGAGTATAGAAATTTTTATTTTTTTATTTACAAAGCACATAAATGGGTAATTTTTCCAACACTGACCCTTGCAAAGCCTTTTGTTCCAAATTTTCCCCTCCTTCCCCCCACTCCTTTCCCTAGTTGGCAGGTAGTCCAATATATGTTAAATATGTTGAAATACATGTTAAATCCAATATATGTACACATATTTATACAGTTATCTTGCTGCACAAGAAAAATCAGATAAGGAAGGAAAAGAAAAACTGAAAAAGAAAACAAAATGCAAGCAAATCACAACAGAGAGAATGAGAATGCTATGTTGTGTTCCACACACTGTTCCCATGGTTCTCTTTCTGGGTGTAGATGGCTCTCTCCATCACTGAACAAGTGGAACGGGTGGCAATCCTCTCATTGTTGAAGAGAGTCATGTCCATCAGAATTGATCGTCATATAGTCTTGTTGCTGTTTATAATGATCTCCTGGTCTGCTCATTTCACTCAGCATCAGTTCATGTAAGCCTCTCAGGCCTCTCTGAAATCATCCTGCTGGTTGTTTCTTACAGAACAATAGTATTTCATAACATTCATGTACCATAATTTATTCAGCCATTCTCCAATTGATGGGCATCCACTCAGTTTCCAGTTTCTTGTCACTACAAAGAGGGCTATCATAAACATTTTTGCACATGTGGGTCCCTTTCCCTTCTTTATGATCTCTTTGGGATATAAGCCCAGTAGTAACACTGGTGGATCAAAGGGTATGCACAGTTTGATAACTTTTTGAGCATAGTTCCAAACTACTCTCCAGAATGATTGGATCCGTTCACAGTTCCACCAACAATGTATCAGTGTCCCCGTTTTCCCACATACCCTCCAACATTTGTCATTATCTTTACCTGTCATCTTAGCCAATCTTACAGGTGTATAGTGATATCTCAGAGTTGTCTTGATTTGCATTTTTCTGATTAATAGTGATTTGGAGGACCTTTTCATGGGACTACAAATAGTTTCCATTACTTCATTTGAAAATTCTCTATTCATATCCTTTGACCATTTATCAGTTGGAGAATGGCTTGAACTATTATAAATTTGAGTTAATTATCTATATATTTTAAAATGAAGCCTTTATCAGATCCTTTAGATGTAAAAACGTTTTCCCAGTTTATTGCTTCCCTTCTAATCTTGTCTGCATTTGTTTTATTTGTACAAAAAATTTTAAGTTTATATAATCAAAATTATCAATTTTGTGATCAATTATGTTCTCTAGTTCTTTGGGCACAAATTCCTTCCTCCTCCACAAATCTGAGAACTATCCTATGTTCTTCTAATCTGTTTATAATATTCTTTATATCTAGATCACGAACTCATTTCAACCTTATCTGGTATATGGTGTTAAGTGTGGGTCTATGCCTACTTTCTGCCATACGAGTTTCCAATTTTCCCAGCAGTTTTTGTCAGATTTGTCAGATACTAGATTGCTATAGTCATTGGCTATTTTGTTCTGTGAATCTAACCTATTCCAGTGATCAAAATCTCTATTTCTTAGCCAGTACCAAATGGTTTTGATGACCACTGCTTTATAATATAGTTTTAGATCTGGTACAGCTAGCCACCTTCATTTGCTTTCTGTATAGAAATCTTTAAAAAACAAACTAACAAACAAACAAAAAACAAAACACCTTACCAGAAGCTTCAGGAATGAACAGTACTTTCGATAAGACGCCCATGAATTCAGAGGGTTCTAGTTTGCCTTGCTCTGTAAACAGGAACAAAAATTCAGCTGTTTGAATAAATCAATCAAACATTTCTTAAGTGCCTAACTAGATAACAGAAAGATCAAATTGTGTGTATGTGTATATGTGTATGTATCTCTTCTCTCCTCTTTTCTCTCTTTCTCTTTGTCTCTCTCACTCACTCTCTCTTGGTCTCTATTGCTGTGTGTGTGTGTGTGTGTGTGTGTGTATGTGTGCATGTGCCCTTGCATTCAAGCCACCTTAACTATAGCCTGCTTCCAGGAAGTGGAGGGAATGAAAGGGGAAAGATAAAAGTTTAAAAAAAGTGCTCAGCAGAAAACAAAAGAACAACCTACAAGAGAGCAAAAACACTCATGAATATTGAATAGAGACAGAAAGGAATACATCTTTTTCTCCACAGCATATGGCATCTACACAAAAAGTGACCATATATTAGGGCATAAAAACTTCACAGTAAGATACAAAAAGGCAGAAATAGTAAATGCTTCCTTGTCAGACAACAATGCAATAAAAATGATATTTCATAAAGGGACAAGGAAAGATAGACTAAAAACCAATTGGAAATTAAGTAATCTAATTCTAAAAAGTGAGTGGGTAAAACAACTCACAGAAACAATCCATAATCCATAATCCAATAATCCAAGAGAATAAAATAAGGAGAAAACATATCAAAACCTATGGGATGCAGCCAAAGCAGTTCTTAGGGGAAATTTTATATCTCTAAGTAGCTACACGAATAAAATAGAGAAAGAGGAGATCAATGAATTGAACATGCAATAAAAAAACCTAGAAAAAGAACAAATTTAAAACTCCCAATTAAATACCAAATTAGAAATTCTGAAACTCAAAGGAGAGATTAATAAAATTGAAACCAAGAAAACTATTGAACTAATAAATAAAACTAAGAATTGGTTTTATGAAAAAACAACAAAAATAGATAAACCTTTGATTAATTTGATTGGGAAAAGGAAAGAAAAAACCAAATCACCAGCATCAAAAGAGAAAAAGATGAATTTACCACCAATGAAAAAGAAATTAAAGTAATAATTAGGAGTTATTTTGCCCAACTATATGGAAGCAAATCCAACAATTTAATTGAACTGAATGAACATCTACAAAAATATAAATTGCCCAGATTAATAGAAGAAGAAAAAATTACTTAACTAGTCCCATCTTTGAAAAAGAAAACAAACAAGCTATTAATGAACTTTCTAAGAAAAAATCTCCAGGGCCAGATGGATTCACAAGTGAATTCTACCAAACATTTAAAGAACAATTAATTCCAACACCATATAAACTATTTGGAAAAATAGTTAGAGAAGGAGTCCTGCCAAATTCCTTCTATGACACAAATATAGTACTGATATCTAAACCAGGAAGAGCCAAAAGAGAGAAAGAAAATTACAGGCCAATCTCCCTAATGAATATTGATGTAAAAATTTTAAATAAAATATTAGCAAAGAGATTACAAAAATTACCAGCAGGAGAATATACTATGACCATATAGGATTTATATCAGGAATACAGGGCCAGTTTAATGACAGGAAAACTATTACCATAATCAACAATAACAAAACCAATAGAAATCATATAATAATCTTGATGCAGAAAAAGCTTTTAACAAAATAGAGCATCTATTCCTATCAAAAATACTAAAAAAAAACCTAAAAAACATTTAAAGAAGGGAACCTTCTTTAAAATAAATAAGCAGCATCTATCTAAGACCAACAGCAAGCATTAACTGTAATGAAAAGCTTTACGTATTCAATCAGGGCCAAAACAAGGATGCCCATTGTCACCACTATTATTCAACATTTTATTAGAAATGTTGACTTTAGCAATAAGAAAAAAAATTAGAATAGGCAATGAGGAGATAAAACTATCACTCTGCATATATTATGATGATATACTTAGAGAATCCTAGAAAATCATCCAAAAACCTACTTGAAACAATTCACAGCTTCAGAAAAATTGCAGGATTATAAAATAAGCCTATACAAATCAGCAGCATTTCTATATATTACTGACAAAATCCACTAAATTTTCGGGTAGAGTTGTGAACTGATTTAATCATTCTGGAGAGCAATTTGGAACTATGCCTAAAAGGCTATAAAACCATGCATTCCCTTGACCCAGCAATAGCATTTTTATGCCTGTATCCCAATGAGATCAAAAAAAGAAAAAGAACGTTTATGTACAAAAATATTTATATCAACTCTTCGGGATAACAAAGAATTGGAAATTGAGGGAAGATGCCTAAATGTGGCGCATTATTGTAATGGATTATTATTATGCTATAAAAGAAGTGATGAGGAGACTGATTTCAGAAAAACATGGGAAGATCCATATGAACTAAGGAAAAGTGAAGTAAGCAGAATCAGATCATTTTACACAGGAACAACAATATTGCAGTGATGATCAACTGTGAAAGACTTAGCTTAGATTAATACAAAAATCCATGATAATTCCAAAGGACTCATGATGAAAAAAAGCTATCCCCCTCCAAAGAAAGAACTGATGAACAATAAGTACAAATTGAAATATACTTTTCTCACTTTTGTGTTTCTTGCTTTTTGTGATACAGCTAATATGGAAATTTTTGTATTATTTTACACATATAATTGATATCACATTACTTGCCTGCCTGCTCAGTAGATGGGGAAAAGGAAATAGGGAGGAAGTGGATGGAGATTTGAATTTTTTAATGTTAAAAAATAACTAATCAATATTTTTTTCAAAAAGCAAGAGACAGAAATAGAGACAGACAGATGGCAAGGGAGGGGAATGTTTCAGTGGCCTGCAAACCTGATTTATGCTCCATTGAAAAGGCTAGATGTGGGAAAATGTACTGCTAATCAGAGGCATGCTTAATATATTAACATGATAAATATGGTTTCATGATTAATAATGAAAGAATATGTACAGTTAATTATATTGTATTTTTAGGATCCCTGTTCTGTTATGAATAAATTCCACTAGAACCTCAACCTTTTCAACCAATATTCTTTCCCACTCACTTTAATAGAAACCTAGTTCTTCCCTAAGGACACTAAATCTCTTACAGCCCTTTCCATTCTCCCAATGCATAGTTTTAAATGAAGGAAACAATACTTCTTGTTTTCCCCAAACCACTTCCAGAGAGTTATCTTACCACCATCCCTCCATGACTATATTGACATTTTGC
Organism: Sarcophilus harrisii; assembly: GCF_902635505.1. Taxonomy (NCBI): domain Eukaryota; kingdom Metazoa; phylum Chordata; class Mammalia; order Dasyuromorphia; family Dasyuridae; genus Sarcophilus; species Sarcophilus harrisii. Next base: position 325,456,585 of record NC_045429.1, read on the forward strand.
CCACTGAACAGAATAGGAGCTCTTTGAAGATTTTATATAACCATCACTTTCCTCCCCGTACCTACTACCGTGGCTGACTTTGTCTACAACAAATTTGTTGTATTGTTGCACTGAATGATTCTAAAATCCAGTAAATTATGTTTATGATACTAATTCAATATATAAAATCCCTTCAGAAAGCATCTTGAATTCCCAAAATTCACCAAAACATTGCAAGTATTCACCTATGGCAAGCTCAGGTAACATTTGTGTAAGCGCTTCACTTGCTGCATAAAGACCCTGTTCATTCAATGCATTCTTGAGTTCATCATAATCAATGATATCATCTTGGACATTTTCTAGGCCAGAAGAGGCTAGTTGCAAAGCTGAAAACACATGACAAAGGTAAATAGTCAGATGATTGTAGTAGGTAACAGTGGCAGAAATGGGGTCTGATACATATATAAATTAAATTATCTATTGTTTAAGATATATAATAGAAATGTCACAAATATCTAAAAAAATTGAATTAAGAGGTACAGATAGACATACTTCAATAACCTGGAAATCTGATTTATATCTGACTGAAAACTTCTAATCTATAATCAAGACTAGATGGGGAAAATGTGGCGTGCCATTTGTAGTTTCACATATGACCTTTAAAACATGTAAAAAAAAATACCACTCTGAATTGCTACTATGGTAAAAAGTATCATACCTTTAGAAAATATAAAATTATATTATAGTATAAGGGCAAAAATAGCTTCAAATGTTCATTAAGAAGTAGATGAATAATGCAAATATATTTTGGCTCTTAGTACTGAGAGCAAAGTATTTGCTAACACTACACAGAAATTGCCAACCACTTGCTCTGTTCTTTTGAAATGAAGACCAAAGGTTTCCAAAATCTATGTATTCTGAGGTATCTAAATCTATTAGAAAAGGTGAACCAACAATTTTTTTAACTTGAAGGGGCCTTAAAAATAATTTATTTCAACCTCTCCTTCTACAGATGAAGCAACTGAGTGCGAGAGAGGAGATCTGATTTGCCAGGGACATATATTTAATTTCAGAACTTGGAGAACCCAGGTTATCATAATTTCCAGTCCAATGCTCTTTCCAATGATAGCTGTATTTTCCCCACAGGCATTAAAATATGTATAGTCCTAATAAATTAATTACCAAAAAAACAGTTCTATTACTTTACCCCAAAAAATATAATTCAATAAAAGCCAGAAAAATATACAGTTTTCTCAACTCAAACTCTGTTCAAGTACTCTTCACTCCATTTTAGGAAAGTCTTTAGAGATAGCACTTAGGAAGTATAATGTAAAAATTATTTGGCCCACTTTGGAGTCCAGTTATGATTCCAAGATCCTGGGTCAGGTGATCTATTCTTCTGTGACTTAAGTTAAATAGATGATTTGCTATTCCCTAAACAAGTCTAAACTTTTATTCCTATCGTCAATATTTACTGATGCTGCTAACTGAATGAAATGTCTTATCCTGGTCAAAATTATAACAATATTTCGGGGATCAGCTGAAATGTTGCCTTTAGAACAAAGGCTTCTTTGATGCCCAGCCAAAAAATCTGGAAAAGTACAAAATTGGGATATGACAGTGATATGGTGGAAAGTTATCTAGCCCAATAAGTTTTCTTCAAACTGAGTCTTCACTTACCTATGGAATCAGCAAATTTTGGAATCTCTTTTAAACCACTGATGAAATCTTTTAACTGTATATTCCCATTTTCTGTAGGTACAAAATTCAAAGATATTGATATTCAGACACAGACCCATTTTTTCAAAATCTTTTTCCTATTAGCTGTTTCTAGGTCTGCCTTTTCCATTTGATAGGAGGTTTCTTTTTCAAACCCAAGAGAAAGACTTCACATGTACTTCTATTAAATTTAGAACTGAAGAAAGAGAGGCTATAATCTTGGCTTTTTATTGTGCTTGTTTTCTCAGATAAAATTATGTCTTCCTGATAGGTGCCCTTCAGTAACTTTTTGTAACAACTCTGAAAGCTCAGGCACTGTTTGGGGGAAGTGAATTTAATTTCTTGAGGTAAGAAAAAATTAGCTAGAGTGATTAAAAAAATTAATCATGGGAAATTAATTCAATTTCTTGGCCTTATTTAGGGTGTCCTTTTAGTAACCTGATATACAGTATACTTATATCAAATGATCATCCCACCTTCCCTAGAAGACCTTTAAGAAAAGATCATCTTTGAAACTCTCCAAGCAGCCCATTCCTCTTTGGGACAATTTTAACTGTTTGGATGTATATCTATATCTCTGACATCAAGAATAAACTTGTCTCCTTGCAACTTTTGTCCATCATTCTTGTAATTGTCCTCTTAGGCCAAATACAAGCCTAATTCCTTCTACATGCCATGAGATACAGCATCTCATTTGCCTTTGATGAGTTCAAATCAAAATGTTTGATGAAGCCAACTGTTTCTTTGTAATCACTCTTCCCCCTTCTGATGTTCATCAACCATTTCTTTAATGATCCAATCTATAATCTTTCAAGGAACAAGAGCCAAACTCACTGGCCTATATGATTTGCCACCTCTAAACCAAATGACTTGAACTCATCAAAGGCAAATGAGGTGCTGTCTTAACATCTCACGGCATGTCTTCTTAGACATTTTTGTTCTGTCATTTCTATCTCAGAGATCATTCCTCCTTGGCAGAGAAAAGCAAAGAAAGAATTAAAAAACTCTGCCTTTTCTTCATTATCATTTATCATCCTCCCATGTACTCCAAAGAAAGATGCAATCCCTTCATTTATTCTCCTCTTTCTCATATTTTGAGAAAAAAATTTTATTGTCCTTAATTTCTTTAAGTAGCCTGAACTCATTCTGAGCTTCAGCATTACTGATGCTATTTTTACAAAAAACTATGCCATACTTCTAATCACCATCTGTTAATCTGGGTTTGCTTCCACTATCTGATTGTTTTAATGAAATTTGGATGGTGAGTCCACTGTGCATCTACATCTGTCTCTTCAGACAAATCCCATTTTCCCTCCTAATGGGAATGCTATCCCTTGTCATCAAAATTTTCTTCATGAGCATATCCCATCTATCTTGAGCTGATTTTTCTAGTTGCATTTTAGTCCATAAGATCCTACTTATCCTTCTCTCTGACTCTTTTGAAGTCTGCTTTCCTACCCTCTAGGGTACATATCAGACCTTATCAAGACAATAATGAAGTCATTTGCTGCTCTGCTCTTGGCAGAGAGCTTCAGCAGATAAATGAATATCAGAATTTCTCCATCATTACTATTATCATCATGTCTATGGGCCAGCCTTGTGATCCATTTCCCAAACTCTTCATCTTTCACCTCTTTTTATCCAAGTGGTATGTAATATATCCCAAGGACATAACCACTTGTTCCTGTCTCCATGGACAAATACTCTCCACAATGCTTCCCTACTCTGGTTTATGTATTTCCTCACGATGATATACTCTTAATATACAATGCTACCCTCATTTTTTTATCTACCCTGTTTTTTATAATAAAATACATTCATCAAGAACCATGATCCAGTCAGTCATTGGTTTCATCTCATCAAGTCTCAATGATATAAGGTTGAATTTGTTTTCTTGAGTTAGGACTTTTACTGCTTTTATTTCTTACCAATACATTGAAGACCATGAGTTTGGTTGCCTTCTTAGATTTTATCTACTGTGAACTTTTGACTATCTCAATTATTAGTCTTCTTTATTGTTGCTATTCTCTATTGCATCTAGTTTGTTATGTATGTAAATATATACATATATATGTATGTATTTTTAAAATATGTGTATTTACACATAGAGAAATAGGCAGTATTCTCCCTCTCCATAATTTTTTTAGTTGAAAGGTTTTTTATTTGATTTGAAAGACACCCAGAACATACCCTGTTACTAAACTTTGTTAGTTATATTGTTTGTAAACAGGAATTTGTCATTTTTATATCTTAAGCAATGGCTCAGATGTCTAAATCCCACTCTCAGATACCATTTTCTTAGCCAGCTGTTCACTTCCCAAATTAATTTTTCGCTTCTGCACCCTTGTCTTCAATAGGCAGTAGTAAGGAAACATGATAAGTTCTCAGGGTCTTTAGGTTCTTGCCCAAGTCCTCCTAATCATTGGCTGTATTTTACCTTTCTGCTAGTAATATTGGCTATCCATGTGAATAATCAGAAGTGAGTCACTTTTTATCTGTTTTGATAAGTTTGAGAAAGTTCTTTGTAATATCTTGGGCACATGCTCCAAACAGAAGACTTTTCTTTCTCTCCACTGTTATCAGGCTAACAAATAGCTGTCTTGGTCATCAACCACTACCACTCTTCCTTTTTCTGACCCTCTATTACCCCTATGCTTTCCTTCTCCTTAATCATTTCAAATCCTCCCGCAGGAACCAAGAAGAGTATCCAGTGATGGCATCTTTTGCCTGTAATTCTCCTTCTTCCTCAAGCATGACATTTGGATCACAGTCTGCTTAACCTCCTCTCTCTTGCCCTTCTCTGATGAGACTTTAGTACATGTGATAATGATGATGATGATACACCCTCAAGCAACCTAATTTATCATTCTGTAATCCCATTACTCGTCTAGTCTTTTATTAATACTCTCTTCTGCTTCTTCTACTTGTATAACATGTTTATTGGACAAATTTCCTTTGCTGGATCATCACCCTTAACATTCCCTCTAATTGTGGTTATGCCCTAAGGTTCACAAGAGTCTCTTTCTTTATTTAAAACACAGTTTATACAACATCTTCTGTATGGAATCTTTCCTGATTTTTTATTTGAAATCTTTTCTGATACCCATTAATAGCTACTACCTCCTTCTTAAAACTATTTTGTATATATTTGTATTTATTCCCTTCATTATTATGCTGTATATGGACTTCAACATGTACTTGTTGTTTCTTCATTAGAATAGAAATTCTTTGAAATAGGGATTGTTTCATTCTTGACACTTGTATCCCCAGGGATTTGTACAGTGCCTTATAGATTATATGAGGGATTAGTTGATTTGGGAGTACTCACATTGGAGAAATTACAAAGCCATCAACCTACCAAAGCTAACCTTATGAAGAATTATTATTCTAATAGCTTCCGGTGAATAAACAATACAAAACCCTACTCTAAGAATGCTCACCATCAGGAGCACAAGATGCAATGATTTCATCCATGGTTTCCTTTGGTAAATTGATATTCAAATTAGTCAGGCACTCCTTCAGGTCTGGAACACCAATCTTTCCATCTTCTAAATGTGTAAGAACATCAACACTCTTTTTCAAGGCTACATGGAGAAAGAACAAACAAAATATCTTTTGATAATTAATGATGTCTCCAAAAAGTATACAAGATAATTTTTTAAATTTTATTAAGTTCACAGCAGGTAAATTACTATGGTAATAAATTGTGTAATAACCAAAACTGTGAACCAATGCAGAGTATAGTATGCAAAACCTAGAATTCAATATTAAAATAACAACATAAAGGAAAAGAAAATAGCATTAAAAGTTACATACCGGGTAATTATAATGAGCCCCATGATTTTTATCTAAAAGTAACAATGAGTAAAGTCATAGAGAAGCCCACTTTTCCTACACAAATCCTAGAAAATAACTGAAAAGGACTCCAGAAAGGCCAATGATAAAGAAATCCAGAGGAAAAAATAGAAGTTCTTCTATTCCACTTACACCTGTACCAAAAGACTGGTGGAGGCAAGGAAAAGAATTCCAGCTGGCAAGACTTAAAATCATCCAGTGTTCTGAATAGATGGTCTCATAAGCCAACATGAACTCTAGTAATGGGAAACCTAAAAATAAATCCAAAACCTGACCTAGCAGACCAGAAAAGGAGACAGTCAGCTCCAGTAGGCTACTATACAAGTAGACAAGGGATGGCTATGCACTCTTTAGATCAGTGGTTCTCAAACTTTTGTTTTCACTATCTTTATCCTATTAAAAATTATTGAGGATCTCTCCAAAGAGTTTTTGTTTATCTGGATTCAATTTATAGACATTTACCAGATTGGAAATAAAAACTATTTTTGAATTTGTAGACCCTCTAAAAGGGTTTCAGAGATCCCCAGGATTCTCTAGACCATACTTTGAGAACCACTGCTTTAGATCATGGGGAGCCACAGCATGAAGAAAAGTTAGCCAGTTCAGCATCTGGGTATTAAGGCCAGGGATCTTTGCAGGATCATCCAGATAAGAATACTCTCCAAAAATCAACCTAGGCCCTCCCATGGACACATCAGGGGATGGCTTAACAAGATTCTTATGAGAGATTCAGGATATTGAAGTTTCTGAAGGACAAAAGGAAACAGAATTGGGATACCTCTTCTGAGGGAAGTATTATTTTCATCTTCTATCTTAATGGAACCACTTTAAGGGGTAACACAGGAATATTTGGGATATCAGGAAAATGGTCAGGGAGCTGATGAATGTCATGTGATTGTTGCAAGGGAATGCCTGGGAGCTTTGAACAAGAAGTATAGAAGGGGAGTGAGTGGCTAAAGTCAGTGTGTATTAAAGTTTACCTGGTAATGTTTTGTATGTGAACTGAAGATAAAAAATAAGAGCAGATTCATATAAAAATGAATCCAAAATAACACAGTTTTTGTAGTGGTCTGAGAAAGGCAAGCAAACGATATGTAGCCCAGAACTTTAAGTCTGTGGTAAAATGTTTCACATAACCCTTGATATGTAAAAGCATAGTGACTCTGCATAGGGAATAAGAGCAATTAAATGTGAAATGCAACTTCGGCAATAAGTTAAGGAGTAAATCAACAAGGGAAAGCAACAATGGGCAAGAACAGATCTAGGAGCCCAGGAGACAAGAGAGCTTGCCAAAACTTCCTTTGTATGGGCACTGTTGTTCAATCTTGAGAATAGGTGTCTTGAACTTAATTGGTAGTTCTCCCACATACAGTGTATAAGTTAATAAGAAAGGCTTGGGGGAAGTTAAATGGGGGGAAATAAAAATTAAATACTGGATAAATACTAGCCCTGAAGTCAGGAGGACCTGAGTTAAAATTCAAACTCAGACACTTAACATTTATTAATTGTGTGACCCTAGGCAAGTCACATAACTCCAATTGCCTCACCCCTCCCCAAAAGAAGAATGTTAGAAAGTCTGGAAAGATAGGTTTTGCTAATACCTTTGATCTGAATTATGGGCCCATGAGTTTTGCCTTTGATCTTCCATTTCAAACAAAGATTGACTAAGGTAACAATGGATGATCAAGCATTCCTAAAAGAGTCAAATACATTGGATGTTTCCTCATGATTCATTGTAATAGAATCTGAGCTAGGCAAATAATCATCTTTCTGTTCATCTACTATTTCTTGAGTTAGATGCTTTCACCAGGTATTGCTATCCTCATGAACAAGGAAGAAAACAGAAGATCAAAGAGAAAGCTCATTCGCCCAGATGATTGGTAACAAATGTTATAAATTAAGATTCTTGATCCTGACCCAATTTCAATGACAAAGACATATCCATTAGCCATTTGATAGATTTTCTATATTATGCACATATTACCATCTTCCACAGGAAGCTTCTTGCTCTGAGACAAGGCCGACATAAATGCATTGAATTTATCTTTCTCTGAACCTAGAAAGGAAATTAGATATTACAAAAAAAAAAAAAGACTGATTTGCAAATATTACTAGGAATGGAAGAAAACTAGGGAATTTATTCTACACAGGAAGAGGGAACATGGCAGAGTGTATAGAGTATTTAGAATCATGGAAACTTGGTTCAAGTTGTACCTCTTAATAAAAGAGGCTACTTAACCATATCCAGGGCTATGAAGTTTCTTTATTTAAAGGCCCACAAAACAAAGTTTTTGTTTTTACTATAGTCTGGCCTCCAACAGTCTGAGGGACAGTGAACTGGCCCCCTATTTAAAAAGTTTGAGGACCCTGCGAGAGTATTCAAAGTGTCTTATGTATATTATTTCATTTGATTGGAAGTGCTCATCATAATGTAATTCTTCCTATTCCTATATGATTTTAATTTCTTCCACTATGTTTCTACATTTTGAAAGCTTTTCATCCCATGTAGTTAGAATTTTGAGGATTTGGTAAGAATCATATTTTAAAATATTTTATAATTTGGTATACAACAGTAAATTCCAGGCAACCATTTTGTCTGTGACATAATGTTCTAATTCTTGTAAAATCATTTTTTTTAAATTCTCAGAAATATTTTAGTGTGTGCATTTGTTATCCATTAAGTTACAAAAGATAGTGGATTTTTCATGTATGATTCTGGTCACAAGATTATTTCTTACCATTTTTTACAAACTGCAGTGATATATACAATTAAAAACAAACTATCTTATTCCTTTCTGTTTTGATGGGGGTCTGGTAGAATTCAGTTCTAGAATAAGTTGCTATTGTGGCAGGCAAAAGATGAACTGACTAAGGAAGCAAAGTTTGGGTTTCTTAGCATGTAGTAATTAAGCAATGCATACCAATTACCCAAGAAATGGGGATCAAGACCTTTTCTCAGCTTAAGGCTGGAGCCCAAAAACAGGGAGAGAGAGACTTTAGTCGACTAAAAACAATCAAATAAGTCCAATTAATAGAAAGAAAATAATGAGCTGGAAAATATAACATCAGGTAATCTGATTACTAATTAGAAGAAAATTTATAGACTTTCCAGATTGAGAGGGAGAGAGTGAATATTTTGCTATATTGTTAGTACTATACAATAAGTTATATTTCCATAATAGTGAATTTCAGAAAAAAATACCTAGATGTTATACAAATTCAAAGAGAATTATATTATCTCATCGATCTTACAAAGTATAGTGCTTGGAGTTGGCACTCTGTTAAAGAGACACATTGTGCTTAAATTGACTTTTTATGTTCTTGCCTTTCATCATTGAAAGCCACCACTATATAATTTGCTTCAGTGTTAGTGTCCTCTTTTCAAATGTGTTCCTCACAAGTCTTTCTTGTTTGCATCCTAAACATGTGGAGCCAAATAGTCATTTATTTCCTACTTCCTTTTAAGCTTAGGGAGAGAATGATATAGTGGTTATAAAATGAGAGCCAGTATCAGGAAGACGAGATTTCAAGACTCTTCTCTGATACATACTGGCTGCTGTGCCTCAGGGATATATCAAATTGCAGAGCAGATGTGGTTCTACACTGGTAGAGAGCATTTTCTCCCTGGGAGTTCCCTATTCGAAGGAAATAATTATTCTGTTCCCCAAATCAAAATTTAAAATCCATCAAGTTCTTTTGGAAAGAGAGTCTATAGAAATTTTTATTTTTCTATTTACAAAGCACATAAATGGGTAATTTTTCCAACCTGACCCTTGCAAAACCTTTTGTTCCAAATTTTCCCGTCCTTCCCCCCACTCCTTTCCCTAGTTCTCAGGTAGTCCAATATATGTTAATTATGTTGAAATACATGTTAAATCCAATATAGGTACACATATTTATACAGTTATCTTGCTGCACAAGAAAAATCAGATAAGGAAAGAAAAGAAAAACTGAAAAAGAAAACAAAATGCAAGCAAATAACAACAAAGAGAATGAGAGTGCTATGTTGTGTTTTACACAATGTTCCCATGGTTCTCTTTCTGGGTGTAGATGGTTCTCTCCATCACTGAACAAGTGGAACGGGTTTGAATCCTCTCATTGTTGAAGAGAGTCATGTCCATCAGAATTGATTGTCATATAGTCTTGTTGTTGCTGTTTATAAAGATCTCCTGGTCTGCTCATTTCACTTAGCATCAGTTCATGTAGGTCTCTATAACCTCTCTGAAATCATCCTGCTGGTCGTTTCTTACAGAATAATAGTATTTCATAACATTCTTATACCATAATTTATTCAGCCATTCTCCAATTGATGGGCGTCCACTCAGTTTCCAGTTTCTTGACACTACAAAGAGGGCTATCATAAACATTTTTGCACATGTGGTTCACTTTCCCTTCTTTAAGATCTCTTTGGGATATAGGCCCAGTAGAGACACTGCTGGATCAAAGGTTGTGCATAGTTTGATAACTTTTTGAACTTAATTTCAAACTGCTTTCCAGAATGACTGGATCCATTCACAGTTCCACCAACAATGTATCAGTGCCTCTCTTTTCCCACATCCCCTCCAACATTCCTCATTATCTTTTCCTGTCATCTTAGCCAATTTGACAGGTATATAGTGGTATCTCAGAGTTGTCTTGATTTGCATTTTTCTGATTCATAGTGATTTGGAACTCCTTTTCATGCGACTACAAATAGTTTCAATTACTTCATCTGAAACTTGTCTATTCATATCCTTTGACCATTTATCAATTGGAGAATGGCTTGAACTATTATAAATTTGAGTCAATTCTCTATATATTTTAGAAATGAAGCCTTTATTAGATCCTTTGGATGTAAAAATGTTTTCCTACTTTATTGCTTCCCATCTAATCCTGTCTGCATTTGTTTTACTTGTACAAAACTTTTTAACTTTATATAATCAAAATTATGAATTTTGAAATTGAATTTGAAATCTCTAGTTCTTTGGGCACAAATTCCCTCCTCCTCCACAAATCTGAGAAGTAAACTATCCTATATTCTAATCTCTATATCTAGAGATTCTCTATATCTAGATCACGAACTCATTTCAACCTTATCTGGTATATGGTGTTAAGTGTGGGTCTATGCAAACTTTCTGCCATACTAGTTTCCAATTTTCCAGGTTTTTGTCAAATTTGTCAGATACTAAATTGATATAGTCATTAACTATTTTGTTCTGTGAATCTAACCTATTCCACTGATCAACGTCTCTATTTCTTAGCCAGTATCAAATGGTTTTGATGACCACTGCTTTATAATATAATTTTAGATCTGGTACAGCTAGCCACCTTCATTTGCTTTCTGTATAGAAATCTTAAAAAAAAACTTACCAGAAGGTTCAGGAATGGACAGCACTTTTGATAAGACGTCCATAAATTCAGAGGGTTCTATTTTGCCTTGCTCTGTAACAGGAAGAAAAATTCTGCTGTTGGAATGAATCAATCAAACATTTGTTAAGTGCCTAACTGGATAGCACAAAGATCAAATTGTGTGTATGTGTGTATGTGTGTGTGTATCTCTTCTCTCCTCTTTTCTCTCTTTCTCTTCATCTCTCTCTCCTCTCTTTTTTATATTGTTGTGTTGCACTTGCTTCAAACTACCTTAACTTATCTTCCAGGAGTGGAGGGAAGAGGAAAAAGATAAAAGTTTCAAAAAGTGCTCAGCAGAAAAAAGGAACAAAAACAAAAACCTCATGAATATTGAATAGAACAGAAGGGAACATCTTTTCTCCACAGCATTGGCATCACACAAAAGTGACCATATATTGGGCATAAAACCCAAAAAGATACAAAAGGCAGAAATTAAATGCTTCCTTGTCAACAACAATGCAATAAAATTATATTTTCCATAAAGGGACAAAGGAAAGATGACTAAAAACCAATTGGAAATTAAGTAATGTGTTTAAAAATGGTGGGTAAAAAACTCCAAAAACAATCCATAATCCATAATCCAATAACGAGAATAAAATAATGAAAACATATCAAAATCTATGGTCAAAACAGTTCTTAGAAATTTTATATCTCTAGTATCAAGAAATAAAAGGAAATCAATGAATTGAACATGCAATAAAAAAATCTAGAAAAAGAACAACTTTAAAATACCCAATTATATATCAAATTAGAAATTCTGAAACTCAAGGGAGAGATTAATAAAATGAAACCAAAGGAAAACTATTGAACAATAAATAAAATTAAAATTGGTTTTTAAAAAAAACAAAAATAGATAAAACTTTGTTAGTTTGATTGGGAAAAGGAAGAAAAACCAAATCACCAGCATCAAAAAGAAAAAGATGAATTTACCACCAATGAAAAAAATTAAAATAATAATTGGAGTTATTTTGCCCAACTATATGGAACAAATCCTACAACAATTGAACTGAATGAACATATACAAAATATACATTCCCAGTTAATAGAAAAGAAAAATTACTTAACTAGTCCCATCTTTGAAAAAAAACAACCTTTGAACTTTTAGAAAAATCTGGGTCAGATGGATTCATAACTGAATTCTACCAAACATTTAAACAACAATTAATTCCAACACCATATAAACTATTTGGAAAAACAGGTAGAGAAGGAGTCCTGCGAAATTCCTCCTATGACACAAATATAGTACTGATATCTCAACGAGGAAGAGACAAAAGAGAGAAAGAAAATTACAGCCCAATCTGCCTAATGAATATTGATGTAAAAATGTTAAATAAAATATTAGCAAAGAGATTAAAAAAATTACCAGCAGGAGAATATACTATGATCATATAGGGTTTATATCAGGAATACAGGGCCAGTTTAATGACACGAAAACTATTACTATAATCAGCAATAAGAAAACCAATAGAAATCATATAATAATCTTAATAGATGCAGAAAAAGCTTTTAACAAAATATAGTATCTATTCCTATCAAATATACTAAAAAACATTGGGAAAAAGGGAACTTTCTTTAAAATAAATAAGCAGCATCTATCTAAGACCAACAGCAATCATTAACTGTAATGAAAAGCTTTACGTATTCAATCAGGGCCAAAACAAGGATACCCATTGTCACCACTATTATTCAACGTTTTTTAAAATGTTGACTTTGAATAAGAAAAAAAAAATTAGAATAGGCAATGAGGAGATAAAACTTCCTCTAAATATTTGATGATATTTAGAATCTGAAAATCATCCAAAACCTACTTGAAACAATTCACAGCATCACAAAAATTGCAGGATTATAAAATAAGCCTATACAAATCATCAGCATCTCTATATATTACTGACAAAGTCCACCATCAAGAAATAGAAAGAGAAATTTGATTTAAAATAACTGTAGACAAAATAAAATTTTCCCTGACATGAAAAACCCAGGAAGTATATGAACACAATTACAAAAAACTTTTCATACAAGTAAAGTCAGAGTTAAACAAATGGAACTTACTATTTCAAAAAGTGTGCTGGAAAATAATTGTCAGAAACTTTGGATGGTTTGCGCCTAACCCAACAAAGAAGATTAAAAAGGTATATGATATCCCAATTAGGAAGCAAAGAATGTTTACCTATCAGATATTTTGGAATGGGATTCACAAAAGAAATAGAGAACATTTTAAAAGGCAAAATGGGCAACTTTGATTAAATTAAATTTAAAAGTTTTTGCACAAAACCAAAGTAACAGAAACAAGATTAAAAGGAAAGTACAAAGTTGGGGAAAAAATCTTTACAGCCAGTTTTTCTGATAAAGGTCTCCGTTTTTTAATGGTCAAAGGATAAGAACAACTAAATGACACAATGAAAACCACCTATATTCATATGAAAAATGTTTTAAATCACTATTGATTAGAGAAATACCAATTTAAACAACTCTGGGGTGCCACCTCCTCTTCCAGACTGGCCAAGATGACAGGAAAAGATAATGATAAATGTTGGAGGGGATATGGGAAACTGAGACACTAATGCATTGTTGGTGGCATTGTAAAATGATCCAACCAATATGGAGAGCAATCTGGAACTATGCCCCAAGGACTATCAAACTGTTCATACACTTTGACCCAGCAGTACCACTACTGGGTCTCTATCCCAAAGGAAATCATAAAGAAGTAAAAAGGACCCACACATGCAAAAATGTTTGTAGCAGCTCTTTTTGTGGTAGCAAAGAATTGGAAAATGAGTAGATGCCCATCAATTGGGGAAAGACTGAATAAGTTGTGGTATATGAAGATAATGGAATATTATTGTTCTACAAAAATGATGAACAAGCTGATCTGAGAAAAACCTGGAAAGATTTACACAAACTGATACTGAACAAAACAAGGAGAGCCATGAAAACATCGTACATAGAAACAGCAGGATTGTGCAATGAGCAACCAAGCAGACTTGGTCTTTCTCAGTGGTTCAGTGATCCAAAGCAATCACAATAGATTCTGTATCCAGAAAGAAGAATTATAAAGACTGAATAAATCAACACATGCTATGTTCACTTTATTTTTCTGACTTTTTTCTTCTCTCCCAGGTTTTTCCCTTTTGCTCTGATTTTTCTCTCCCAATATGATTCATAAACCAATATGTATTTAAAAATCCATCTTTTTTTTTTAAAAAAAGAATGCCAATTTTATTTCTTGTTTTAATTCAGCTAATCCTATTACATTATAGGTTTGAAATCAAAGGTCATGAATTAAAAAAAAACAAAAATAAACTGAACTTTTTATTGCAAAACCAACAATTAAGCCTCAGAAAATAGCAAAGACTTTTAGAAAGACTTGGTAACTAAACATTATTGAAAACCCTACAATGTAGCACAGACTTTTCATAATTGGAAAATCTAAGAAAAACAGGCAAAAAAAACCCCACTAATCATTTCTGTAAAGAAAAAGAGCTGTCCTTGGCAAAGTGATTAAGATTAGAAAAAAGTAATTTTTATTGATGAAATTCTTTTTTCTTAAACCTATCCAAAATCAGTGTTAGAAAAGAAGCAATTGAGTCGGCAACTTCATAAAATGTGAAATATCTGACCCAAAAATGTTTTGGGGAATTTTCTTTACTTCTAGTTGGTCGGAAAGTCATCTTCTTTGAAGGAAAAATGAATTCTAACAAATAAATTAATATGTTGATAAACAGAATGGCTTCAGAATTTTCAGAAGAAGAAATCAAAGTTATCTGTTAATAATATGAAAAATGCTCTAAATCACTATTCACTAAAAAAATAGATTAAACAATGCTGGGAAAAGGACTTCATTTTACCAGAAATAAAAATGCTGGAAAGGATAGGAAGCAGGTAAACTTAATTTTCAGTAGAGTTGTGAACTGATTTAATCATTTTGTTGAGCAATTTGGAACTATGCCTAAATGGCTATAAAACCATGCATTCACTTGACCCAGCAATACCATTTTTATGCCTGTATCCCAATGAGATCAAAAAAAGAAAAAGAACGTTTATGTACAAAAATATTTATATCAATTTTCAGGATAACAAAGAATTGGAAATTGAGGGAAGATGCCTAAATGTGACACATGATTGTAATGGAATATTATTATGCTATAAAAGAAGTGATAAGGAGACTGGTTTCAAAAAAACATGAGAAGTTCCATATGAAATAAGGAAAAGTGAAGTAAGCAGAATCAGATCATTTTACACAGGAACAACAATAGTGCAGTGATGATCAACTGTGAAAGACTTAGCTTAGATTAATACAAAATCTATGATAATTATAAAGGACTCATGATGAAAAAAAGCTATCCACTTCCAAAGAAAGAACTGATGAACAATAACTACAAATTGAAATATACTTTTCTCACTTTTGATTCTTTTTTTGATACCCTAATAGGAAATTTTTTTTACCCATAAATTGATAGCATTACTTCCTCCGGTAGATGGGAAAAGGAAATAGGGAGGAAGTGGATGTAGATTTGAATTTTTTGTTAAAAAAACTAATCAATATTTGTTTTCAAAAAGCAAGAGAAAGAAATAGAGACAGACAGATGGCAGGGGAGGGGAATGATTCAGTTGCGTGCAAACCTGATTTATGCCCCATTGAAAAGGCTGGATGTGGGAAAATGTACTGCTAATCAGAAGCATGTTTAATATATTACCATGATAAATATGGTTTCATGATTAATAATGAAAGAATATGGAATTAATTATATTTATTTTGTAGGATCCCTGTTCTGTTATAAATAAATTCCCTAGAACCAAAAACTTTTCAACCAATATTTTTCCCTCACTTAAATAAAACCTGTTCTTCCCTAAGGACAAAATCTCTTGGCACTTTCCATTCCCCAATGCAAGTTTTAAATGGAAAACAATAGTTCTTGATTTCCCAAACCATTCAGAGAGTTATCTTACCCTATCCTCCGCTATATTGACATTTTACCCTGAACAGACATTTTACTGAACAGAATAGGAGCTCGAAATTTTTTAAATCACTTTCCTCCCGTAACCCGGGGACTTTGTCTACAATAAATTTGTTTTTGTTGACTGAATGATTCTAAAAATCCGTAAATTTGTTTATATCTAATTCAATATAAAAATCCCTTCAAAAGCATCTTGAATTAAAATTCACCAAAACATTGCAAGTATTCACCATTGGCAAGCTCATAACATTTCTGTAAAGGCTTCTTGCTGCATAAAGATCCTGTTCATTCAATCGTTCTTGGAGTTCATCATTTGTATCATCTTGGACACTAGTCCAGAAGGGGAAAGCTGAAAACACAGCAAGGTAAATGTCAGATGATTGTGGATAACAGTGGGAAATGGGGTCTGATACATTATAAATTAAATTATCTATTGTTTAAGATATATTGTACAAATAATAAATAAAATTGAATTAAGAGGTGCAATAGACATACTTAATAACCAAATCGATTTATATCCCTGAAAATTTCTAATCTATAATCACGACTAGATGGGGAAAATTGGTGTGATTTTAGTTTCTATGACCTTTAAAACATGTAAAAAACATACCCTCTGAATTGCTACTTGGTAAAAAGTAAACCTTTAGAAAATATAAAATTATATTATAGTATAAGGGAAAAATAGCCAAATGTTCATTAAACAGATGAATAACAAAATATATTTTTCTCTTAGTACTGAGGAATATTTGCCCAACACCACCAAATTCCAACCCTTTTCTGTTCTTTTTGAAATAAAGACCAAAGGTTCCAAAATCTATTATTTGGGTATCTAAATCTGTGAACCAACAATTTTTAACGAAGGGGCCTTAAAAATCTTTTTTCAACCTCTCCTTCTACAGATGAACAACTGAATGCCAATTTCTGGTTTGCCAGGGGCTTATTTTAATTTCAGAACTTGGAAACCCAGTTATCATAATTTGTCCAAACTCTTTCCACTGATAGCTGAATTTTCCCCACGGGAATTAAAATATGTATAGTCCTAATAAATTAATTACCAAAAAAACAGTTGTTTACTTTTAAAAAATATAATTCAAAAAAGAAAAAATATCAGTTTTCTAACTCATACTCTGTTGATTCCTTTAATTTTAGGATAGTCTTTAGACATAGCCGCCAGATGTATAATGTAAAATTTTTGGCCCTTTGGAGTCAGTTATGATTCCAAGATCCTGGGTCAGATGATCTATTCTTTGTGACAAGTTAAATAGATGATTTGTTATTTCCTAACAAGTCTAAACTTTTATTCCTATTCAATTTTACTGATCTGCTAACTAATGAAATTCTTATCCTGGTCAAAATTAAACAATTTTGGGGTATTGAAATGTTGGCTTTATAAAAGGCTTCTTTGGCCCAACCAAAAAAATCGGAAAAGTACAAAATTTGGGATATGGGTATGGTGGAAAGTTATCTGGCCCAATAACTTTTCTTCTAAGTCTTCTTCTTTAATCTTCACTTACCTATGGAATCAACAAATTTTGGGTCTCTTTTAAACCACTGATGAATTCTTTTTAACTGTATTTCCCATTTCTGTAAGTACAAAATTGTAATGATATTCAAAACCCAGGCCCAAAAATCTTTTCCTATTACTGTGTCTGGGTCCCCTTTTCCATTTGATGGAGGTTTTTTTCAAACCAAAGAAAGACTTCACTTACTATTAAATTTAGAACTGAAGAAAAGGAGGCAATAATCTTGGCTTTTATTGTGCTTTTTTTCAGATAAAATTATGTCTTCCTGATGGTGCCCTTCCGTCTTTTCTAACAACTCTGAAAGCTTAGGCACTGTTTTGGGAAGTAATTTAATTTCTAAGTAAGAAAATATTATGAGTGATTAAAAAAATTAATCATAAATTAATTCAATTTTTGGCCTTATTTGGGTGTCCGTTTGTAACCTGATATACGTATACTTTATCAAAGATCTCCACTTTCCCAAAAGACCTTGAAAAGATCATCTTTAAACTCCAACAGCCATTCTTCTTTGGGACAATTTTAACTGTTTGGATGTATATCTATATCTCTGACATCAAGAATAAACTTGTCTCCTTGCAACTTTTGTCCATCATTCTTGTAATTGTCCTCTTAGGCCAAATACAAGCCTAATTCCTTCTACATGCCATGAGATACAGCATCTCATCTGCTGATTTTTCTAGTTGAATTTTAGTCCATAAGATCCTGCTTGCCCTTCTCTCTGACTCTTTTGAAGTCTGCTTTCCTAACCTCTAGGGAACATATCAGACCTTATCAAGACAATAATGAAGTCATTTGCTGCTCTGCTCTTGGCAGAGAGCTTCAGCGATAAATGAATATAAATTTCTCCATCATTACTATTATCATCATGTCTATGGGCCAGCCTTGTGATCCATTTCCCAAACTCTTCTGACCTCTTTTTATCCAAGTAGCATGTAATATATCCCAAGGACATTATCACTTGTTCGTCTGTCCCATGACAAATACTCTCCACAATGTTTCCCTTCCCTGGCTTATGTATTTCCTCACGATTATATTCTCTTAATATACAAGGCTACCCTCATTTTTTTTATCTACCCTGTTTGTTTTAAATAAAATACATTCATCAAGAACCATGATCCAGTCAGTCATTGGTTACATCTCATCAAGTCTCAATGATATAAGGTTGAATTTGTTTTCTTGGTTAGGACTTTACTGCATTTCTTTAATTGAAGACCATGGTTTGGTTCCCTTAGATTTTATCTACTATGAACTTCTGCTATCTCAATTATTGTCTTCTTTATTGTTTTTTCTCTATTATCTAGTTTGTTTGTAAAATATATATATATATTATTGTATTCAAAAATATTTATTAACACATAGAAATAGCGTATTCTCCCCTCCAAATTTTTTTTTGGTTGAAAGGTTTTTTATTTCATTTGAAAGACACCTAGAACATACCCTATTACGAAACTTTGTTATTTATTGTTTGTAAACAGGAATTTTCATTTTTATTTAAGCAATGGCCAGATGCAAATCCCACCCTAATACCATTTTCTTGCCAGCAGTTCACTTAAATTAATTTTCCTTTCCCTTGTCTTCCATAGGCGTAATGGAAACATGATAAGTTCTCAGGATCTTCGGTTCTTGCCCAAGTCCTCTAATCTTGGCTGTATTTTCCTTTCTCTAGTAATATTGGCTATCCATGTGAATAATCAAAGTGAGTCCTTTTATCTGTTTTATAAGTTTGAAAAGTTCTTTGTAATATCTTGGGCACATGGTCCCAGAAGCTTTCCTTTTCTCTCCCTGTTATCAGGTAACAAATAGTTGCCTTGGTCATCCAAGCACACCACTCTTCCTTTTTCTCACCCTCTATTCCCTTATGCTTTCCCTCCTTAATTTTCAAATCCTCCGGCCAAGAAAGAGTATCGGATGGCATCTTTTGTCTTAATTCTCCTTCTTCCTCAAGCATGACATTTGGATCCAATCCTTAACCCCTCTCTCTCTTGCCCTTCTCTGATGAGACTTTAGTACATGTATAATGAGATGATGATACACCCTCAAGCAACCTAATTTATCTTCTGTTCCCATTTCTTCTAGTCTTTAATTTACTCTCCCTTTTTTCTACTTTTAACACAATTGGACAAATTTCCTTTGTGGATCATCACCCTTAACTTTTCCTCTAATTTGGTTTGCCCTAAGGTTCCAAAGGTCTGTTTCTTTATTTAAAACACGTTTATACAACATCTTCTTGGAATCTTTCCTGATGTTTTATTTGAAATCTTTTCTGATCCATTAACACTCCTCCTTCTTAAAATTTTTTGTATATATTTTTTTTCCTTCATTATTATCTGCATATGGACTTCAACTGTACTTGTTGTTTTCATTTGAAATTCTTTGAAATATGGTTGTTTCATTCTTGACCTTGTCCCAGGGATTTGTACAGTGCCTTATGCATTATATGAGGTTGTTGTTGGGAGTTACTCATTAAAATAAAAATAATACAAGTAACCCTGAAAATTAATTCAATATTGGGGAAAAACAAACCAGCCCACCTAAAACCATAGGGACAAACAATATTTTATTTTCCTTTGTAAAATTTATTCAAATTAGTAATCCCAGGTCTGGAAAAATTTTCCATCCAAATGGTAAGAACAAACATCTTTTAACACATGGAAAAGAAAAACAAAATATCTTTTATAATTAATGTTTTCCAAAAGTAACAAGATAATTTTTTAAATTTATTTTCCAAACGGAAATTACTAGGAATAAAGCCAATAAAAAAGGGAAAATCAGAGGAAAAAACCTAAATTCAAATTTAAAAAACCTAAGGAAAGGAAAATGCATTAAAAATCGGGTAATTTTATAGCCCATGATTTTTACTAAAATAACAATAGAAAGCAAAAAAACATTTTTTAAACCTAAAAATAACAAAAGGACTAGGGCCAAAATAAAATAAAAAATAAAGTTTTTATTTTTCCCCACCTTAAAAAGACTTTTGGAAAAAAAAAGAATTAGCCCAAAGACTTAAAATCCAGGTTCTTGAGGTCTCTAACCACTGCTTAGTAAGGGAAACCTAAAAATAAATCAAAATCTGACCAGCAGAGAAAAGAATTTAAATTCCCTAAAAATAACAAGGGTGGCATGCATTTTTAGTGGTTCTAAAATTTTTCAGTATCTTTAAACAAAAAATTTGGGATCTCTCCAAAATTTTTTTTTATCTGGAAACTTTTTATAAAATACCAATGGAAATAAAACTATTTTTTAATTTTAGACCCTTTAAAAGGTTTAGGATAGGTTCTCTAGAAGTTCTCTTTGAGAACCATCTTTAATCCATGGGGGAGCCAAGCATTGAAGAAAAGTTAGCCGTTCAGCACTGGATATTAAAAGGCCAGGGATCTTTGAAAGGGTGATCGATAAGAATATTAAAAACAAGGGCCCCCATGGGCACATCAGGGGAGGCTTAACAAAATTCTTATAAAGTTCCGGATTTGAAATTTCTAAAGGGGTTTGAAAAAGGGGGGAAAAGAAAATTGGGATATCTTCAGGGAGGGTAAATTATTATTTTACAAGGAACCCAGGGTTTAACAAATAAAAAGGGATTTAGAAAAGGTCAGGGGTGAAAGAATGGGATGTTTGATTTTTAAAAAAAATTGGGACTTTGAACAAAAATAAAAGGGGTGTGGCAAGGGAAAAAACATTGTATTAAATTTTCTGGTAATGTTTTTGTATTAACTGGAAAAAAAATAAGAAATTTTAAATGAATTCCAAAAGAAATAAACAACAAAATCAAAACAAGGAAAGATTTTCCCAAAATTATGAAATTTTTTCACAAACCCTTGGAAAGGGAAAAGTAGTTTCCCTGTTTGGGAATAAGAAAAATTAAATTAAAAAAAAAACTATAAAATAGGAAATAACAGAAAATTCAAGGGAAAGGGAGGGTTGAATTGGGCCCAGGGGCCAAAATGCCAAAACCCTTCCCAAAAGGGTGTTGAATTTTGAAAAAAGGTTTGTTTACTTAATTGAAATTTCCCATAATGATTTAAAAAAAGGCTAGGTTTAAAATGGAATAAAATTTTTAAAAATAAAATTATTTTCCCTTCAAATAGAATTTCTACTAGAATAAATTTTTATTTAATTTTATTAGGGTACGGGTTTACTATTTAAAAAAAAGAAAAAAATCAGAAAATTTTGTAATTTTGAAACAAATTTAAAATTTAAATTTTGCCTTTGACCAAATTTCAAAAAATTTTATTTAAATTTGTAAAGATTTTTCTAAAGAAAACAAAAAAGTTTTCTTTTCTTGAGAACAGGGGAAAATCTCTTTTTTCCTGAACCTGAAAGGTTGATTTTCAAGGCATTCTTCCTGAAAAAAGAAAACAGAAATTTTCAAAGGAAAAACAAGGGAGTTTATGGTAAAAATGAAAATTGGTTAGTTGACAAATTTAATAAAGACATAAAAATTAGGGCCATTTGAAGTTTTTTTTTAGAAAAACCAAATTTTGTTTTTAAAAGTGCCCAAAAACCGGGAACATAAAGAAAATTTACCCTCGAAATTTAAAAGGTTAGTTATTAAAAAAAAAGCTATTTGAAATTTTTCCCTTTAAATTTTAAAACCCAAATTATTTTACCGGAAAACCATTTTAGGTATTTTTGAAAATTGGAAACTTTTTTTAAATTTTTTAAAAAAAGGGTATCAAATAAACAGGGGCTTTAATTTCTTTTTAAAAGGGAAAACATTTTTTTAATTTCAAAATTTGTGGGCATTTTGAATCCCCTATTAAAAAGGAGTATTTTCTGTTCTTTAAATTTAAATTTTTCATTTTTAAAAAGGGGTATAAATTTAAATTTTTTAAAACCCTTTATTTTTCCCCTGTTTTAAATTTTGAAATTTTTCCCCTTTTTTTTTAGGGTTTGGTAAGAAATGTTTTATTTTTAATTTGTTAAACAATATAAATTCCCAAAAATTTTTAAACATTTTACTTGTGGAAAAATCGGGAAAAAAACAAAAAAACAATCAAAAATAAAAAGTTTGGTGCATTTTACAATTAAGTTCGGGTTTGGTTTTCCCAAAGGGGGTTTGAATTTTTTTAAGTTGTTCCAAATTTTTTTCAAACTGATTTAAAAATCCAATTTTTTTAAAAATTTTTATCTTAATTCTTTTCTGTTTGGATTTGGGGTTTTTAAAAGGAAAATTTTTCTAAATTTAATTGCCCTTTTTGGGGCACAAATTTTGCTAGGATTTTCCTTTCTTTTCTGTTTTCCTCCAATCTCTTGTAAAAATGGGACCAAAGCATTTTTTTTCTGGCCTTTTTAAAGAAGATTTTTGTTTAAAAAATCAAAACCTTTTAAAAAATTTCAAAACTTTCCTCTTAATCTTTTCCTAAATTAAAAAAAGAAAGGGTTTAATTGGAGATTTTTTTTAATTACCCCAGAATAAATTATTTTTTTTCATAAAATTTAAATTTCAAAATTCCTTTAAAAATTTAAAAATTTTTAATTTTATTTAAAAAGCATTTTTATTTTTTAAAGAGAAAGCTTTGTTAAATTTTTCCCCTTTTTTTTTTCCCTTTCATTTTTAAAGTAAAAATTTTTCATTTAAATCTTTTTCAAATTTTTTCAATTTTCTTGTTTTGCACCCCCAAAAAATTGGGGAAAAGATTTAAAAAAAACTTTAAGCTTTTAAAAGGAAGTGTAATTTGGTTATAAATTTTAAAGGCCTTTCCCGGGGGTTTGTTTTCGAAAAAGGGCTGTTGCCTTTAGGAAAATTGCCCAAGGGAATTGGTTTAACGTCTTTTTCACTTAGTAATTTTTTAAACTCTCAATTGATGGGCATCCACTCAGTTTCAGTTTCTTGTCACTACAAAGAAGGCTATCATAAACATTTTTTAATATGGGTCCCTTTCCCTCCTTTAAGATCTCTTTGGGATATAGGCCCAGTAGAGACATTGCTGGATCAAGGTTGTGTACAGTTTGATAACTTTTTTGAACTTGTTCTAAACTGCTTTCCAGAATGATTGGATCCGTTCCGGTTCCAACAATTATCCAGTGTCTCTTTTTCCCACATCCCCAACTTCCTCATTATCTTTTCCTGTCATCTCAGCCAATCTGACAAGTGTTTGGGGTATCCGAGTTGTCTTGATTTGCATTTTTCTGATTAATAGTGATTTGGAGCACCTTTTCATGCAACTCAAATAGTTTCAATTGGCCATCTGAAAATTTCTATTCATATCCTTTGACCATTTATCAATTGGAGAATGGCTTGAACTATTATAAATTTAGTCAATTCTCTATATATTTTAGAAATGATTTTATGATCTTTGGATTAATAATGTTTTCCCATTTTTTCTTCCCTTCTAATCCCCTCATTTGTTTATTTGTACAAAAGCTTTTTAACTTTATATAATAAAATTTAATTTGGTGATCAATTATGATCTCTTTCTTTGGGAAAATTCCCCTCCTCCCAAAATCTGAAAGTAAACTATCCATGTTCTAATCTGTTTGTAATATTCTTTATATCTAGATCATGAACTCATTTCAACCTTATCTGGTATATGGTGTTAAATGTGGGTCTATGCCTACTTTCTGCCATACTAGTTTCCAATTTTCCCAGCGGTTTTCAGATTTGTGTCTAAATTGCTATAGTCATTGACTATTTTGTTTTTAATCTAACCTATTCCACTGAAAAACATCTCTATTTCTTAGCCAGTATCAAATGGTTTTTATCATCTTTTATTGACAGAATCTATGCCAGGGTAATTTTTTTACAACTTATCCCTTGCACTCCTTCTGTTCTGATTTTCCCTCCACCTTCCACCCCTTCCTAGATGGCAAGCAGTCCTATATTGTTGAATATGTCCTAGTATATCCTAGATACAATGTTTTTGCAATCCAAACAGTTTTCTTGTTGCACAGGAGAATTGGTTCAGAAGGTAGAAATAACCCGGGAAGAAAAACAAAATGAAACAGTTTCATTCATTTCCCAGTGTTTTTTTCTTTGGGTTACTCTTCTTCCATCATTGATCAAATTGAAACTGAATTGGTCTCTTTGTCGAAATCCC
Organism: Sarcophilus harrisii; assembly: GCF_902635505.1. Classification (NCBI taxonomy): domain Eukaryota; kingdom Metazoa; phylum Chordata; class Mammalia; order Dasyuromorphia; family Dasyuridae; genus Sarcophilus; species Sarcophilus harrisii. Next base: position 325,481,041 of record NC_045429.1, read on the forward strand.
CTTCCATAGATTACATCTTCGTACAGTATCGTTGTTGACATATATAATGATCTCTTGGTTCTCTCATTTCACTTAGCATCAGTTCATGTAATTCTGTCCAAGCTTCTTTGTATTCTCTTCTGGTCATTTCTTACAAAAATAATTTCCATAACATTCATATACCACAATTTCCCAACCATTCTCCAATTGATGGACATCCCTCAGTTTCCACCACCACTACAAACAGGGCTGCCACAAACATTTTGGCACATACAGGACCCTTTCCTTCTTTAATTCCTTTGGGGTATAACCCAGTAGAAACCTGCTGGATCAAAGGGGTATGCACAGTTTGATAACTTTCGGGCATAATTCAGATTGCTCTCCAGAATGGTTGGATTCGTTCACAGCTCCACCAACAATGGATCAGTGTCCCAGTTTTCCCACCCCTCAACAATCATCATTGTTTTCCTTCATCTTAAATCTGCTAGGTGTATAATGGTATCTCAGAGTTGTCTTAATTTGCATTTTTCTGATTAATAAGTTTGGAACCTCTTTTCCTATAGTGGTAATATTTCAATTCATCATCTGAAAATTGTATTTCTTCCGACCATTTATCAATTGGAGAACTTGGTTTCTTATAAATTAAATCACTTCTCTATATATTTTTGGAAATGAGGCCTTTATCAGAACCTTTAACTGTGAAGATGTTTTCCCGTTTTTTGCTTCCTTCTTCTTGTTTACATGGTTTTGTTTGTCAGAAGCTTTTTTTAATTTGATGTACTCAAATTTTTATTTTGTGATAATAATGGTCTCTAGTTCATCTTTAGTCAAAATTTTCCTCTTCCACAAGTCGAGGAAAATATCCTATTTCCTCCAATTTGTTTATAATCTCGTTCTTTTTTAAATCATGGACCCATTTTTGATCTTATCTTGGTTATGGTTTAAGTGTGGGTCCATGCCTAACTTTTTTTCCAGTTATCCCACGTTTTTGTCAAATTGAATTCTTTCCCAAAAGTTAGGATCTTTTGGGTTTTTAAACACTATATTGCTATAGTTGCTATTCTGTCTTTAAAAACCTACCTGTTCCACTGATCAGCTATTTCTTAGCCAATACCTGGTTTTGGTGGCTGCTTTTTATAATATAGTTTTTAGATCAAATTTAAGGCCACTTCATTTGACTTTTTTTCATTAATTTTTTTGTTCTTGACCTTTTATTTTCTATATAAAATTTTTTTTATTTTCAAGATCATTAAATATTTTCCTGGAATCTGATTGGTATAGCACTAAATAAATGATTAGTTTAGGGAGTATTTTATCTTTTATTATATTCCTAGACCTTCAAAGGAACACTTGATACTTTTCAATTGTTTAAGTTGTTTTTTGTGTGGAAAAGTTTTTTTGTAATTTAGCTCATATAATTCCTGACTTTTTCCTTTGGTAGATAGATTCCCAAATTTTTATGCTGTCGACAGTTATTCTGAATGGAATTTCTCTTTGTATCTCTTGCTGTTGGATTTTTTGGTGATGTTAAAATGCTGGGGTTTGGGTTTATTTTATAACCCAACTTTCTAAAGTTATGGATTATTTCTAATAGCTTTTCTAATCTCTAGGGTACTCTAAGATACCATCATTCATCTGCAAATGATAGTTTGGTTTCCTCCCTATTCTGATTCCTTTAATCTTTTCCGACTCTTTTGCCGGGGGCAATGTTTCCTAATAAATATTGAATAATAATGGTGACAGTGAGCAACCTTGCTTCCTCCAGATCTTATGGGGAAAGATTCTTTTTTTCCCCATTGAATATGCACTGATGGTTTAAATATATTCCCAATATTTTAAGAAAAATCCATTTATTACTATACTCTCAAGTGTTTTTTAGGAATGGATGTTGGATTTTATCAAAATGCTTTTCTCCATCTATTGAGATGATCATTGGTTTGTTAGTTTGCTTATTGATATAGTCAATTAGCAATAGTTTTCCTAATTTGAACCAACCCTGCATTTCTGGTATAACCCTACTTGATCATGTTATTATCCGGGATGATTTTCTGAATCTTTTGCTAATATTTTATTTAAATTTTAGCATCATATTCATTAGAGATTGTCTATAATTTTCTTTCTCTGTTTCAGCCACCTTTTAGGTATCAGTACCATGTCTTGTGTAAAGGAGGTTGGTGGACTCCTTCAGTCCTTTTTTTTCAAATAGTTTATAAACAGGGGTTAATTGTTCTTTAAATGTTTGGGAATTCATGTAAATCCAATCCGGTCCGGGATTTTTTTCTTAGGGAGTTGGTTACTTGTTCTTTTTTTTCTAGGATGGGACTATTTAGAATTTTACTTCTTCCCTTTATTCTTGGGGAAGCTATATTTTTTGAAGGTATTCTTCCATTTCTTTGTTGTCGAATTTTATTACAAAGGTTGGGAAAGTAATTCCTAATTATTCTTAATTTCCTTTCATTAGTGGTGAGTTCTCCTTTTTCATTTTTTAAATAACAATTTATTTTCCTCTTTCCTTTTTTTAATCAGATTTACTAAGGGTTTGTCTATTTTGTTGGTTTTCATAGAAAACTCTTAGTTTATTAATTAATTCAATAGTTTTTTACTTTCAATTTTGATCTCTCCTTTTATTTTTTAAATTTCAAGTTTATATTTGACTGGAGGATTTAATTTTCCTTTTCTAGCATTTTTAGTTGCAAGAATTCATTGACCTTCTTTTCTTCTTTATGCAAGTAAACCTCTAGAATATGAAACTTTATTCTGCTTTGGGCCATCCCACACATTTTGATATGATGTCTATTATTGTCATTTTCTTGGGTGAAGTTATTAATTATGAAGGCACCCTTTTTTAATGGTTATTTGTTTCCAATTATTTTGGTCTACTTTCCCCTGGCTTTTTGTTGGTGTAATTTTATTGCATCGTTCGAAAGGATGCATTCACTATTTCTGTCTTGTGATTTGAGTTTGGATTTTTTGTCCTAATATATCGTCTATTTTTGTTGGTTCCATAAACTGTTGAAAAAAGGTACCTTTCTGTCTCCATTTCTTTTTCCAGGGTCTATCATATCTAACTTTTCTATATTCTATTTACCTTTGACTTCTTTCTTTTTATTTTGTGATTTATTTATCTAATTCAGAGTGCAAGGTTGAGATCTCCCACTATTATTTTTTGTGTCTATTTCTTCTTGCATTCTTTTCTCTTTTAAAATTTAGACCTACACCACTTTTGCATATATTTTTAATATTGATTGCTTCATTATTTAATTTCCTTTAGCAAGAAAAGCGCCCTTCCTTTCTTTTTAATTAGATAATTTTGTTTTTTTGATCGAGATCAGGATGCTTCCCTCTTTTTTTTGCTTACCTGAAGTAATAGTTTTTCCATCCTTTTTACCTTTTATTCTGCATGTCTCCCTGCTTCAGGTGTGTTTCCGAAACAACATATTGGGATTCTGGCTTTTAACCACTCTAATCCTTCCTCTTTATGGGGAGTTTACCCCGTTCACATTTATGGTTAAAATTACTAATTCTGTATTCTTGCCATCTTGTTAACCCCTATTTATGCTTTTCTCCCTTTCCCCTACCCACCTTCCCTTTAAATTTCCACCCTAACCTTCCTTTGTATCCCCCTCCCACCTTAAGTTCCTCCCCTATCTTCCCTTAACTTCACAGTTTCTGTATTCCCCTTCTCTTGCTTTTCCTTCCCTTTTCACTTTTCCCTCACTTTTAATGAGAGGAAAAGTTTCACCAATATTGAATATGTCAAAATTTTTCTCTTAAAGTCAATTTTTATGGATAAAATACCCATTATATTCATCCCCTCCATTCTTTCTCTCAGATATAATGGTTTCCTTTGCCTCTTTGTAGATATAGTAACCCCCACTTTACCCTTTTTTACTGCCTTTCCACCTCTAATTTTTAGAACAAGGTATAATGTATTTTTTATAATTTTGGAAATATAGTTCCCAAATTTCTTTTTACCTTTTAGGTTTTCTTGAGTTCTATATTTGCAGAATAAACTTCTTTTAAGTTCTGGTTTTTCACCAAAATAGGTGAAATTCACTTATTTCGTTAAAATTTCTTCCCTGGAAAAAGATGCTCATCCTGGCTGGTTTTGGTTGATACCGGGTCCTTAGCCTTTCGGAATATTATTCCGCCTTCGTCTTTTAATGTGGATGCTGCTTGGGTGATCCTTATTGTGGCTCCTTTTTTGAATTGGGTTTTTCTAGCCGCTTGGGTATTTTTCCTTTTGTTTGTGGGTTCTGGCATTTGGCCACATATTTTTGTTTTGATTTTGGATCCCTTTCAGGGGTGATCGATGAACCTTTCAATTCTATTTTACCCCTGTTTCTTATTCTGGGCAGTTCTCTTTGTTTTCCTAGAAAAATAGTGTCCAGGCTCTTTTTCATCGTATTTTTCGGGAGTCCAAAACTCAGATTGTCTTCCAGACCTATTTTCCAGGTCTGTTGTTTTCCCGAAGGTATTTCACATTTTTTCTCCATTGTTTGGTTTTGGTTTTGTTGACTGATTCTTCTTGTCTCCTCTAGTCATTCAATTCATTTTTCTATTCTTATTTTAATAAGTTTTTTCTTACTAACTTTTTTATATCTTTTTCTAATTGTCCAATTTGTTCTATGGAAGTTTTCGATTTCGCCAATTTATTCTTTAGTGGTTATTTTCTGTTTCCAGTTCACTAATCCTATTTTTCAAAGGATTTTTTTCTTTATCCACTCTGTCGTTAAATGGGTGGAATGGTTTCAGACCCTTAAGCCTCCCCTCCTTTTCCCATTTTTCTTGTAGCTCTCTTGTGACAGCCTTTTAATTTTTCTATGAATTCATCTGTGCTGAGGAACAGATGATTCTTCCTTGGGGATTCATCTGGAAAGTCTGTTTTT